>NC_056758.1:33567190-33875121 GCF_018687715.1 Carya illinoinensis
TCCGAGCAAATACAAGTGAGTGAGATTCTCAAGGCTTGACAGAGGCTTTATTCCAAGCTGTGAAGGCCGACCATTTTCATCCTTGGATCTTAACCTCAAAGATTGAAGACTTGATAATCTTGCAATCCACTCATTTAATTCTTCAATGGAGTCAAGATGATATGTCAGACCTAGTTTCCTGAGACTTGTCAACCTATTCAAAACATTCTTCACCGGACTCTTCTTGTCCACAAATAATCCCCAGACTGTCTGGAGCTGAGTAAGAGAACAGCGATGTTTTTGCACAGACATATCAAGGCGTATTTCATTCAGGCATAGATGTCGCAGGTGTTTCATCTTCCAAATAGAATTCGGTAGAGAACTGATATAGGTGTGCTTCACATCCAAAGTCTCAAGGTAGGGCAGCTCACCAACAGAGTGGGGAAGGGTATCCAAGAAGGTCCACCTTAATCCCAAGTACCTTAATTGAAACAGTTTCTCCAGATTCTCAGGCAATTGAGGTTTGTAAACACGCTCTAGATCAAGCACCCTGAGTAGTCCAAAGCCTCGATGATCAATGACATTGCTGAGAAAGTTCCTTATTTCTTTTGCAGGTATATCTTTCTTTTGAACGTTGAAGGACAAGTAAGAGCGTAGATGCTGAATGTATGGCGGTTCTTTACATGGATAGTCTATGATGTCTCCATGCCCAGCAACTCGACGAACACTGGGCATAGGAGAATCATTTTTTTCCTCCTCTGACATTATTCTATGGATGTAGAAAAGGCTAACATATTTTGCTTTTGGCAAAATGATATCGTGTAGCTCTTCACGAATAACGCATATCTTGGGACTCCCATCTTTCCTCCTTGTTATTTCAATCATTTTCTGGTTTAGAAGTTCGTCCAGATACCCTTCCACCATATCCTCAGGAGTCTCGTTTGGTGAGTGGTTTACAAAGCCTTCTGCAAGCCATAAACGCAATAACCTCCTCACAGGGATTTTGTATCCTTTTGGGAAAAGCCCAAGATAAAGTAGGCAAGGCCTCAAGTGGAAGGGCAGATAATTATATTTCAAGGCCAAGATTTTTGCGACCTCAACTTCATTTTCATTACCTAGAAAAAAATTATGGAAAGGCTGACGAGAATAAGAAAAATCCTTATGAATATCAGCATTCAAACTTGGATGGTCAAGAACTTTCAGCCATTCCTTATAGCTGGCAGTTTTTGTAGACAGAAAACCTCCGAGTAGTATGATTGTCAAAGGTAAGCCCTTGCATGTTGTTATGATTTTTGTCCTAAGCTTGCTCAATATTTCCGAATCAGAGAACTGAGCGTCATCCGGTAAGCGTACCTGTTTCAAAAACAAATTCCATGTGTCCTCATCGTTTAGTGGCATGAGTTGATAAGGTCTTCGAGTTGGATTTGCCATCCTAGCTATGTTTACGTTGCTAGTAGTCAACAGCACCTTGCTACCAACAGTTTCTTCAGAAAAGGCAACACGCAGGCCTTTCAAAACTTCGAGTGACTGCACATCATCCAACACCAACAGAAACTTTTTATTCTGCAAATTCTCACGGATTTTGGCTACCAATTCTTCATCAGTAGCTTTCTTATCAACTATTAAAATGCCCATCGCCTCCAAAATGCTCAGCAAGGCATCTCTTAGGTTCTCAGAGGCAGAAACCCATGCACGGCAATCAAAATGACCTATAATCTCACTGCTGTTATATATTATCTGTGCAAGGGCAGTCTTGCCAGAGCCAACCACACCTACGATTGAGATGAAGGGAAGACCTCGGAATGAAGTGTCAGTTAGCCTGGTCACTAGCTTACTTTTGGCCTCTTCGAAGCCAAAGAGTTCTGATTTTTCATCCATAGAATGGCTTTGACTGTTTTGCTGATTTTGCGTTTGCCCTTCATCTTGATAACTTGAGCCATGCATATTGAAATAGCCAGGCTTTTCCTCCTTGATCTTCTGGATCTTTATCTTGATCTCCTGAATCTTCTTGTTAATATTCTGTACCTCATTGTGAAGGTCTGCACCATGCCTCAACTTCTTGTGGATGCAAATGTACTTCCTAGGGAAGTTCATTCTCCTGCTATGCATTCTCTGCAGGACAAATGTTTCAATGGCATCCTCTGCATTGTAAACAAGAGCAAGAAATTCTTCCACCCACTTCGTAACGCCGTCATCGCGTTCTTTCTTATCTTCTGCATCTATGAAGAAGTTCATCATCCGTCTTAGACTTACTCTGACCTGCTCCACCTCGTCTATCACCTCTTTGAAGATGTTTGATTCTTGAATGAGCAGGTCAGTAAGTTTCCTTATGACTACAGAGACAGCTGCCACAACATCCATTGATTGTCTTCAGCCTTTCCTCTTCGTATTCTTTTGCTTTACCACAGCCAAACCAGAAATGGTGGTTCCAGGAGGTGATTCATTGTTTGAGTACGGGTTGTGGATGAGTACAGTAGGCCTTGACCTTGCTGTAAAAGAAAGCCAGGCAAAATAATGTCATCTCTGTAGTCTTTTCTTTATTATCAGTAGTTATGTGGTGGGTGTGTTTTAATTGTGGTGTCATGTTTTCCAGCGAATATATTCTACCCAATGCAAATGCAGGCATAAACTCATCATGTTTTCAGATCTGTAATTATATAATCCGTCCAAATTTGACTCGATTACGAATATTTGTTAATGTGTGGTAGGATCTCTCTCGTCTGTCATAAAGGTAGAAAATGTAGGAGCAAGCAAGAATTTCTTTCCAGTCAAATCTCCAAGATAGTCAAGCAATTCACATTTGAAAAATTTCTCGCTTTCTGTGTTCACACCTCAGTTCAGAAATGACAAAATATTCTTGGAAATGTATTTCTAGAAAGAAATGCACCCTTCTCTTATAGAATTAAGATTGGACTAGTTAAAGTTAAGCTCAAGTTTTAGTTAACATGAGATGAATTTAATTTTAGTTATTTCATTCACATTATATTCTCACATTAAATTATCTATTTATCTATTATATAATAAAAAAATATTAATTGAATTTTTTAAAATTTAAATTTATTTAATTTTATTATATTTTACCATTCTACTGATTATATGTTAGTTAATAATTATATTCTACTTAAATTATTGGTTAAAAAATCATATTTTTAATGATCATTTAATGTTAATAACCATTAACGTCTAATTAAACACATAAAATTCTATATAAATATTTTAATTACAAATCAAATTTCTATATTTCCTATTCAATCTTTTTTTTTTTTGCCGAACTCTTTTTGTTGAGGCAAAAATGAGTTGGTTGACATATTCTTGTGAAAACCTTTATAAAATTGTGTTGTAACAAATGTTAAAGTGGAGTAACATGAAAAGGGTTGAAGTGGTGCTAACATGGCTTGTACAGAACTCAAAACAGAGACTTCGCTCGATGTGCGCTCAACTTGGAGCTCGAGCAGAATTCATCCAGAGAGTTCGCTCGACATAGAGCTCGAGTGGTAACCCAAAAAGAGAGTTCTCTTGGAGTGAGCTCGACACAGCGCTCGAGCGACTTCTGAAGCACAATGTGCGCTCGACTCGTGCTCGACACCTCGCTCGAGCCAATGTTCAGACAATTTAATTTTTCTAGGGTTTGAGTGCCGTGTTTCTTGGGACTTATCAAAGGGAAACTTTGTTCTGTTCTTTGTGTAGAGAAATAGAGTAAAAACCCAATTGGCTTCCAAGAACTTTTGAGAGAAACAATTTCCCCACATTGTTGACTCTCTCTTAGAAAAACATACTTCCACCACACCACACTCAAGATCAAACATTTTGTTGAGTCCATTGAAGTGGATGAGTTTATTGGCTGGGAAGAGTTTTGGAGCTGCTGTTGATGCACAGATTGAGAGGTTTTTGTGGGAAACTATAGAAGGGTCGGAATTTCAGCATTACATGCATGTAGAGATCTAGTGGGTCACTCGGGGTGTTGCAAGCCAAATTTAACAACTACAAAGGTTTTGTGAATGTCTTTAAATTAATTGTAATAACTGAAATTTCTATAATAGATTTGAGGTAGTGTCTTACACCTGGAGTGGGTTTAGAGTTTGAAGTCGTTCTTCAAATGAGTTTCTATTTCGTAAACAAATTGCTGTAATCGATTATTTGTTTGATTTATTCCTTTGACAAATTGTTTGCTTAACAATATTTTTGAATAGACCAACAAAATTGTTTTACACCTATTCACCCCCCTCTAAGTGTTGTGTTAGGTAGAACCACTACTTTTTCATTCTTCTATCCAATAATCATATCTATTATATTTTCATCCGACCATATTCTTTTACCAAACTTTCTTCTATCTAACCGTCTAACGAGAACCTTGCAAACGATTCAAAGAAAGTCAGATACATTTATTTGGACTAATAATTTGAAAAGACCAATTAATGGTAAATTGTGATACCTCGGAATCATTATAAACTATTTCTCCTACCAGGATAATATACGATCTCATTTACCACCATCCTATAATTACCATCGCTTAATTTCCATATGTTTAGTTGAGGGTATGAATGTAGTTTTATTAATTAAAATAACAATTAAATTGGTTTTTAAAATGAAAGGTTTTGAAAGTCTCGATGTTCACACGTTAAAATCAAAGTTTAAAAAAATTTTGTAGTCTCCATAAAGGAAAAGTAATCGTAGTCTTTACATTTCTTTTGTTCCCTGTGGACTCTTTGGCTGCTGTTTTACCTTGGCAACCAGGATGTCAGTTCATCGACAACATGGAAGAGTTCCCCCAGTGGCTCTTCATTTTGGGTTAGACCAAGAAAGACCTTCTGTTAATGGAGCATGTTTAGAAATTTACGTTTTTTTATTTATCCGTATGCATTCCTTCCCTCTGAGACAGTTTGAGATTGATGCTTCTTTGCCGCTGGGTTTCTCCGTGGTCTTTCTTTATTTCCTAGCGGATGCGCAGATGGGTTTATTATAGCTGTCACATAATAATTTCAACTACTTCCAGTAATCAGACCAAAATTCAAGCAGACGTGAGAATAACACGTTTTGGGATTTATTATTATACAATTATGTAACTTGTTTGAAAGAAAAACAAAGACAAGTTGACTTGACTTTGCGAAATTATCAGAATAGTGTTATTCTGTTTACATCCATCAGGAGCATGTACGATATCTTGAATGAATGTGAATGAGGCGAGTTAGGTTTCTGTCAAGCGGTGAGCAGCAACTACCAATTCTTTTTTTCTATTTTCCTTTCCTGTCAACCCATAAAACAATATTTTTTCCCCTGCGGAGCCATAAAGCAATTCATATTTGAAGTTTACACTTTTGGGTCTATTTCTTACACCATGTCCGAAATCTGTTAACAAGAAATGCAGTTTAGGGATCTCAGAAGCTGAACTGAGGATGCTATTTACAAGTAAGTCACCAGAAACATCAAGCTCGTGGAACTTATCTCTTGTCATTACTAGTTTTATTTACCATATATATGGTCTTCTTGACAAAGCGTCGTGTGTGTTTGTGTGTGTGTATTCTTCCTGCTTTCAGTTTTGAGTGGCTGGCTTTTTGTGGAGAAGAGGAGGATTGTCCAGGTGTTCCCAGAACCGGTGCGGAAACTATGGAACGATTGGGAGCTACGAATAATGGTCCTGATCAGCCTTACCTTGCAGATGTTATTAATTGTCATGGGCAACCGCAGAAAGTATAATCCGGGAACTTGGCTCAGATTTTCCATTTGGTCTGCATACCTAATGGCAGACTGGGTAGCAACTGTTGCACTAGGTGTCCTCTCCAATAAGCAAGGAAATTCCTGTACCTGTGCTGCAAACAAAACTGAAACTACAGATGCGGAGCTCATGGCATTCTGGGCACCTTTTCTCTTGTTGCATCTCGGCGGCCCAGACACGATTACTGCTTATGCTTTAGCAGACAATGAGTTGTGGATAAGGCACTTTCTTGGGCTAGTTGTCCAAACAATTGTAGCATTGTATGTCACTGTCACGGCTTGGAGTGGAACTTGGCTCTCATTCTTGACAATTCCCATGCTTTTTACAGGGGTGATAAAGTATGGAGAAAGGTCATTAGCCTTGAGGTCTGCAAATCGGGAGCAGTTTCTTGATTCCTTGCTTGAGCCTCCTGATCCTGGCCCCAGTTATGCTAAATTCATGGAGGAATTCACTTTGAAAAAGTGTGAAGGGTTTAGTGTCTTGGCCATTGAAGTGATTGAGGAGGCTGACCAGTCTCCTACCCGCAATGGCAACAACGATGGTGCTGCTAATAGTCGGACATTATTGCTCGCCGCATACAACTTCTTCCAGACTTTCAAGCGGCTCTTTGTAGATCTTATTCTTAGCTTCCAGGACCGTGACCATAGCCAGTCTTACTTCAAGGATCTCTCTTCAGAATATAGTTTCAAGTTAGTTGAAATTGAACTTGGATTCGCATATGATGTTTTCTATACCAAAGCACCTATAATATACACTACATGGGGATGCATTCTCCGCATCATCAGTCCCTCTTTAACCATTATAGTGTTGGTGGTGTTCCTGTTTGTTGATAAGGGCGATCACCTCTTGACTGATCTGGTCATTAGTTACATACTGCTGCTTGGAGCTATTATTCTGGAATTCTATGCTGTCATTTTGCTACTCTACTCCGACAGGGCAAAGCTATGGTGGAGTAAGCATCCAAAAATATGTTGTTTTGGATCACTAGTCTCTGGTTTTCAATGTATGGTTTCTCCAGTTTCCAAATTTATTCCACCTATGGTTTCTCGAATGTTATCTTATTCTCTACCCTCTAATAAAATGAAGTGGTCAAATTCCTTGGCTCAGTACAATTTGCTAAGCTTCGCCCTTCAAGATAATCTTGTACCTTGTCTGGAAGGTAAACGCGATCTTTTCATAAAGATTGTGAAACATATACCAACATTGGAGAAGCGCCTGCATAGATATCGTTGCAGCATCTCTCCTGAACTGAAATCTTGGATCTTCGAGCACTTTCTGAGGAAATCAAAGGACACCACAGAGAAGGACAGCAAAGACAAATCAGAGGACGTCATCGCATCTTTATGTAGTGCAAGAGGCAATCTTGTTTTTGAACAAAATAACTGTTTCCTCTTGTTCAAATGGACAACTGAGTTAGAATTCGATCAAAGCATTCTTGTCTGGCATGTTGCTACAGATCTCTGCTATCACTCAGATGAGGTTAATGACTCAGCTGTCAAATGTTGGAGCAAGAACCTATCTGACTACATGTTATATCTTTTAGTCATGTGTCCTTTCATGCTGCCCATTGGGATTGGGATGATCAGGTTTCGAGACACTTGTGAGGAGGCCAAGCAATTTTACAAGGAAAAAGGTTTGTCATTTAAAGACGAGAGTCATAAGACGAAACTCTACGAGATGTTGCTTGCAGTGAGTACTGAAGTTCTTCCAACTAAGGTAAAAGGGGACAGGAGCAAATCTGTGCTATTCAATGGTTGCAGGCTTGCACATGAATTGCTGAAAATGGATAGAGAGAAAAAGTGGGAGTTTGTTTGTGACGTGTGGATAGAGATGCTAGGCTACGCAGCCAGTCAATGCAGAGGATACTATCATGCTCAACAGCTGATGAAAGGTGGGGAGCTCCTCACTCATGTCTGGCTTCTTATGGCGCATCTAGGCATTACACAACAATTTCAAATAAACCGAGGCCATGCCAGAGCCAAGTTGGCTGTGTACTGAGTATATATGCTGCACTTTTATTATTATTATTATTATTATTATTCTTGATGTGAACGTGGCTCAACTTTTTCAAGAATAAAACTCTGAAAACTCGTTAAGCACCAGCGGATTATAGATGGGATATATCACTTCTATCCTCTCGTAAAATGTCGTGTTAATAAAATGAATAATGATAGAAACACAACCTTTTTTATAACAATGCTTTCAATGGAGGTTTCATGTTTTATTCGTCCCTCCCTCCCAGTGTTGTTTTTTTTTTAATGTTTATATTTTCTCTCTTTAATTTTTTTGTTAAGTTCATACTTTTCAAGCTTCCTCAATTTTTTGTTTTATTTTATTTTTAGTTTTTGTTTTTTTAACATATTAAAACTTGAAGATGTTTTCTGAAAATTTTGTCTTATATTTTCTGTTTTGACAGAAAGGGAGGGTAACCTTAAACAAAGGCATAGTTAAAAAATTAAGAAGAAAAATAGAAAGAATAATTAGATTAACAATGCATCTAGAAGATTAACCACCATAAGGAATCCTGAGAGCTGGGAAGGACAAAGTTGCACTTAATTTGATTGAGGGCAAGCAAGCTGGTGATAAATTGGGGTGTACTAAACAATATATATATAATTTTCGACTGTTCGTTATGGAAAAATACACCAACACGGGACGTTCCACCTGAACAAAGTCGTCTCCCACAAAGGGATTATGTCTGAAACCCCTGTGAGTGGAAAGACTTATATTTTCCAGTTTAACAATCTAAACCGTACGAATTAATTAGCAGCCCATATGTATCAGTTGTATTTGTCAAATGAATCCTAAGATGCATTTGATTTCAATTCGAATTGATGACATGCCAAAAATGAAAGATTTGGTTTCTTTCAAAGATTTTAAAAGTATTGGCAAATAAAATAATCTTAACATCACTTTAATTTAGTAATGCTTTTTTTTTAATACGGTCTCGAAGGATGATCGTGAATTTCAATGAGAACTAAAAAATTGTTTAATTTCATTGACCACGTGTACCATGATCTGATGAAGTCAACGACAATGTTAATGCTACAATGTTCACCAGCAGTTAAAGATATCCCAGTCAACAATCCTAGAGCTCTCATTAGCATATCACTCCCAGATATCAAAAGGAACAACAATTCTTTCTAAAGGATGAAAAATCACTAGAAATAGAAAAACCCAAATCTTGTCCACACACACACAGAATAGGAGGCACAGAAATGTACCATAAAATGTGAAGCAATTCCAAACCCCCAGTCAGGAAATTAAAAAACAGGGCAGGAGAGGTGAATATGAATCCTCAAACCTAACAAGTAAAACTACATAGAGATCAACTCCAACAGGCAACCACATGACAGAAAAGGGGAAAACAAAAAGAACTAATACAAACGGCATCTAGATACGAATAGACACGAAGACAAAATTTCCCCATCATATGATTTTTTTGAATCTTCAAAAATACAATCCCAGAAACTACCAAATCAAATAGTTTTGAAACTACGCACTTAAGATCAAACCGACTTCACTTCCACTCAAAAATAAAGAAAAAGAATTGTGTCAAAACTTCAAAAATTAAAAAAGGAAAAGGAAACATACAACAGGACAGAGGGGATAACAAAGAAAAACTAAATATATTTTTTTGATCGGTATAACAAAGAAAAACTTAATATATAACAAAACATAAATTAGACGACGCATTCTCGCCAAGAGCTAAAGCACAGAGATAGGGAGGTGACAACCTACAATAGATCAAACACCTTTGCTAATCATTAGAATTCAAATAAAAGTACAATAGAGGACATCTTCCAAGCTATCACTACCCACTTTTTTCTGAAAGGGCAAAACAAATTGACAGGGAAGGATGGATATATATCCTCAGAAAAGAGAACAAAAGTCCAGACATAAGATCGTTGAACCATTAGCATGAGATGACCAAACATTTTGACAGCTTGAATGATTATCCTATACTTCACATTCCATCTACTCGTCGTCCTCTTCCTAAAAAGAACAGAATAGAAAAGAAAAGAAACAATTAAAACGATGATTCAAATCTGATTGTACAGAATAAACTACCAAGACCAAATAAATTAAAACAAACCTCATCACTGCCCTCTTCTTCTCCTTCCTCATCATCATTCACCTCAGACATTGACTTCTCGGACTCTACCTCTTCCTCTGCTGCATTGGCACCTTCAGCCTGATTCAACAAGAAAGACAAGCATGACAATCATTTATAGGGTACACAAACAGTATGGCAAACAAGAATATACATTAAAAGACTTGCCTGTTTCTTATTATAGGCTTTCATGTTCTTCTCATAGTCGGCCTTCCTTTTGTCGGCCTTTGCTACATATGGTGCTTTCTCCTAAAATATAAACACCACTTTAGTTTAATGCATTTATCCATGCATTATTTTAATAAAGGACTTTCATGCTGGGATATCTTACGGCCTCAGACAGAGACTTCCATTTTGCTCCAGCAGCTTTACCAACCTGGTTGTTTCAAAATTAACAACAGATTTTAGATTTATTGGGGCACCGTTTCAATTTCCAAACCAACCCAACCCAGAGAAGACCAACAAGACTTACAGCAGAGACTGATTTGTTGTCAGGGTGATCTTTATTGAACTGCTTCCTGAATTCTTCCCTGCAGCGATCATATTAGGGAAATAAAGAATGTGAGAGGAATAAAAATTAATCAGAATCATATTAGGTCATAGCCCTCACTTTGTTACCTGCAAGATATTTCACAACAATTGAATTCACATTTACTTTTCAACACGTTGCAGGTAACAAGGCTTTCCTTGTTCCCCCAACCCAACTCCCCTCTCCTCTCTCCTCTAACGCGCCCTCTAAATAAATATATATATATATATATATCTTATAATGCGTCCCGATAAATACCTTGCGCGCACTTTTTCCCTTTTTTCCTTCATTGGAGAACATTGTATTTTCCATCGAAAAAAGCATAGTAAGTTGAAAAAAGAGATCTGAGGTTCAGGAAGATGATTACATGAAAACGAAGAAGGCACTGGCAGGCCTCTTAGGCTTGTTAGGGTCCTTCGCTGCCTTTCCCTTCTTAGTCGATGCACCTACCGCTTTCGTGGAAGCACCGCGTTTCTTATTCACGGAGAGCCTACCATCATATACAAAACCATGCGAAATATATGAACAAACTCACATATAATTTCACCGACATATAACGTTTTCGTCAGTTTCTAGATCTGAGATTTGAGCCACCATGATCGACGTGACTCGAAACGCTCAAAGAAGCAACGGATTCTTAGTAAAAGCTAGCGAAAACAACAAAACTTACTTAGCATCAGCTTTCTTCGGCTCAGACCTCGGTTTTGCTCCCTTCATGATGATTCCTGCATATATACGATCGGATCAGCGAAAATAAATCAAAATACGTGAAAAATCGTCGAAAATTGATCTAAACCAACAGGACTTACGAGTTGGTGACCTAGTTAGTAGGGTTAGGGTTAGGTTTGGGGCAAGGGTTTCAACGCGTAGCGAGAGAGAGAGAGAACAAGGGATAAGTGGGATTGATTGGAAGTGAGGGGCTTTGAGAAGCCGAAAACCGGAGATATTAAGCTCGGGAGGTTAAATTGAAATTCAATTGCGAACGAAATGAAATTTGGGGGTTTAGGCGGGATTTGAAAATTTATGCCAAGTCATCCATCCTTGTGCTTTCACGGTATTGGCTCTGCGTAGATCTTAAGCGTGTCCTTTTATCTCTCTCTTCTGTCCTTGACTCTTGTTGTGTTTTCCTTTGTGTTTCTTCTTCCTCCGACGGTCAGCAACCCTCTGGCGGACTCGGATTGCAGTCAGACCAAGCCCAAGTCTAAGCCCAACTCCATTAAATTTTCTTTGCTCCTGAAAAGCCCAATTCTGATGTACAGGACCAAAAGTTTCAGTGACCCGGGCCCAAGATTTTGTTTTCTCAATTTTTCTTGAGATGAATCACTTAGCTCTGAATTTAGAAAAATGATTTGTGCAGTCGGTAAATATAGTCGGCATGCAGTCACTTTGAAAAAAATAAATTAATATGGAATTTATATGAAAAAAAAAATATTTTTATAACTTTTTTTTATTCATTCTGTACAACCATGAAAAAAAAATATATATTTTTATTTATTCTGTACAGCCGACTGCATGCCGACTGTATTTACCGACTGCGTCTAGCAAAACCCCTGAATTTATCCAATTTTCGGTTATAAAAATAAGAAAAATTCTTGTTGCAATAGGCTAGAGGAAGCGCCTCGCAACCGGCACCCACGTGGAAAAATGAAACGATTCATTTCATTAATTTTAGAGGAATGATATTTGCAGTTGTGGTTGTGCAAGCGGCATACAGTCGCTTTGAAAAAAATGAATTAATATGAGATTCACATAAAAAAAAAACTAACTTTTTAATCGTAGACCCTACTCTTTTTCAAAGTGATTGCGCGGCGTTTGCAATTCCACGACTGTATGTAACATTACTCTTAATTTTAAACAATATGGTACGTTCGTCATCCTTTTGGTTTTCTTTCTCCCTCCTTTCATTTTTTCCCTTCTCTTCCTCCTCTGAGTTTCCTTCCTCCTCGCATGGCTCAAAAGCACTTACACTAGCTATTGGAACAAGACCAAGAACCATTCCTTCTCACCCAAGACCCAGTTACAAGTTGTTAAGAAACAAAAATTCATCAACAAAACGTTGAGCTTTCCTCGAAGCTTTTGCCAAAACACTTGCTTTCTCTCATTCCATGACTTTCTCGATTTCAAGAAACCTAAACTCTTTGATTTTTTATCTCCAGCCAAGAGTCCTTGAAGAATTTCATTTTAAGGCTTCAAGCAGGTGGGGAAATGAATTTTGATTCTAGTGAGTATTTTTTGCAAATTTTTTGATAGAATTATATGGTTGACTAAAGTGAGTTTTTTCAAAATACATACACTTGCTCTACATTACAGCAATCATTTTGAATTTGGGAGCACTAACGGCCAGCCAACATTAATAAACAATGGTCTATCTGGAAGGATCAACAAGAAATAACAGAAATGCATTGAAAATGAGTTTGGGAAAAATCTAAGAAATGGGTTTGGCAAAAATCTAGGAAATAGGTTAGTGAGAAATATGTTAATGATGAAATGTAGGAGATAAATTTTTTTTTTTTTTTTTGGGTGGAGAAATGCTTCAACGTAAGGGAAATCTTGATTCATTGCTCTGGTTTGCTACTCACCTGAAGAAGAAGAAGATCTCAGTTGCTTCCCGCTTTCTTCCTTCTTTGTTTTTTTCTCTTTCCTTTTTTTGTTTGCATTTTTGCTCTCTTTCCTTCTTTGCATTTTTCTCTTTCCTTTCATTTCACTAAGTTCGTTAGGCTTGGTTTGGGACTCTTAACTTATCTTCTTTCATTATTATAAATTTTACAAATTTCTATATAAAATATAATGAATAATTCAAAATTTTTAAATCTTAAAATAATAATATTTAAAAATAATATTATAACAATATTTTATTCAACTGTAAACTTTTATTTCATCTCAATTCACTATCGAGACCTAACATTAACTTCCTCTGCAGTATTTGGTGGACAATAATATATACGCGCGCGTGTAGATGTGATTTCTGTTCCATCAGAACAACTCAAAATACTTCCGACTTCCAAGTTTCCGTTGCAGGTTGAGAGAGTGTTTGCAGACTTTTGTTCAGAGACGGAGACCTCGAGAAACAATGCCTTGCAAGGGCTATAAAATCATACTGCGAGTTTTACGTTATGAACAAAACAAGACTGTTGAGGATGTAAAGTGGTTGAAATGGGGCTAATTTTATGTATATGATTATTAATTACCGTTTGATTGGTAGAATTGCAAAATACGATAAAAATAAATTAGATAAAAAAATATTAATAAAATATTAAATTAATAATATTCCTTTTCATCAGGGGGCATGGTAATCAACTTGCTAAGTTAATTTGTCAAAAGGCAGGAATCCAGATTTTCGTCAATTGTTTTCAATAATATTAAATATTAGATAATTATAATCTATATATCTTTTCTTTTATGACGAACGTTAAAAGCTTGGATAAAAAAATTTAAAAGATCAAACCTACATATAACAGTAGCTCAAAAATGAAAAACAGAGAGAGAGAGAGAGTGGAAACAAGTTCAAATTATCAAAGTCCTGTTTACAACAATTGTTGAAGCTTGTGTTTGTTTGTTCGTTTGTTTTGTTTTTTGTTAGCTCTGGTTGGTGTGAGTTACAGAGGATCCCTATCTACAAAATCGACAAGCCAACACATCCCACAAACGCTCCCTCACTCTAAAAGTCTACGACACAAATCTCACAAATGTTAATCTTCTGAAGCATAAAAAAACTCATCACTTTCGACACCTTCGAGTATATTTAACATTCGATTACCCCTTTTGAAACTATCTTGTTTGTTTCATTGATATCATCTCTGCTTCTGGTGCCCTTCTCCAAGCTAATTAGCGCATCTTTGGGGGCATGCATGTGATGATCCGCTTTTAAGTGTATTTTCGTTGAAATAGTTATTTTTATTTTAATTAATATTTTAGTTATTTATTTTAATTTATTTGCGTTTTAAAGTTAGTTTTTAATTTAATTGATGTTGTGTTTTATTTCTTTTAGTTGTTTTGTGGGTTTTAATCTCTTTTTGACGGTTTAGTTTTGTTTCCCGGAATGAGGATTAGACCTCATCTTTTCCCTACATCTCTTTTCCTTTTTCTCATCTTTTTCCTTTTTCTTTTTTTTTTTCTTTTTCTTTTTTCCTTCTTTCTTTTTCCTTTCTTTTTTTTTTTTTTTCTTTTTTTCTTTTCCTCTCCCCAGCGTCGACCCCCCCGGTCTCTCTCTCTCTTCTCTCTCCCTCACGGCCGAACGCTTCCTCAGCCCAGACCCACCGCCGCCGGCCACCGTGCGGCACACCACCCCTACCAAAACCTTCCCCTCCCTCCGGCGCACCACCCCACCGATTTCCACCCCCATCCGGCCGGCCGTTTGGCCGGAAAAGCTCTCCAAAGGCTGCACGGATTTTGCCCCGATCTGCCGCCGTCGCTCCACCTCCGGCCACCATTTCTTCACCACTTCATCACCGGTCCCTTGCCGTCCTAACCCACCTATTTCCGGCCTCCAACGACCACCGGAACAGCTCCTACGAGCTAGCTTTCCTTTTTGGGAAATCCGGCCTCTTTCCAGCGATTCCGCCGCCACCCACGGCCAACCACCACTTCCAATAGCTTCACAACCATCCCTAGACCATTCCCTATCAATCCCAAACCCTAGTTTATCCCCGTTCAAAAGTGGGTTTTTCACAACCCACGGCCACAGTGAATTTTCACTGTGACGTTGCTTTTTCGCCGCCGTTTGCAACGCCTCGTATTTTCTAAAATTGCCATATAGCGCTGTAAGTATTTTTCCAAACCCTATTTTCAGATTTAAATATATATTGCTCATTCAATTTATTTTAATCTGCTGGTTGGTTGATTCCGAACTGAGTCCGAGGAGTTCGGGGGTCGGATGGATGGAGGACGGAGTTACTTGTTTTATTGATTTATGTTGTTGGATTATTTTATTGTGCATTATTATGGCATTGCATGGTGCATGCACGTGTGTTTTTGTTTATGTGTGAAAAGTCTGTGTATTGGCGTAAGTGGTCTTACGGGTGCGTGTGTATCACGACCCCAAGCCGGGATGGGGTATTATCCCGGTGGAGCTCCTCTAGTCACTCGGGAGCGGAATAAACTGAGTGATGTCCCTTGAGTTGTCGCTAGACGACGGGAGCGGGGGCTAGGGGTTGCTTGGCTACGAACGCGTCGGGCGCGGAACCGGGCAACGCTCTACGCACCGACTCCGTGGCCCTTTGCTGGTGAGGGCTAGAGGATGCTTGGCTACGAACGTGCGGGGCACGGAACTGGGCATCGCTCGTTAGGTGTCACATGCGTGGTGGTACTCTGCGGTGTGGCACTGGAGCCAGGGTGTGCGGATGACCCCTAGGGGAGGTCATGGTGCATACGGTTAAAATGGATAATGGTTTGAGTCGGACAAAGGCCAAATGTGACTTTTGGCGTGTTTTTCGGAAAGGATGTGTTTTTGGGCCAAATAGGTTTTTGGCGTGTGTGGAAAAATCGTGTTTTATGGGCTTTGTGCATTGGGCATGTTTCATGCATGTTGTTTGAGTTCTATGTGTTTTTATCTGATAGTGTTTGGGTTTTACTTACCTGCGGTACCATTTTTGGTTCCGTAGCTTTTGGTGCAGAGTTTGAGGACGAAGAGGAGGAGGCTGAGCCCGAGGATGCGGCTCCGCCGGGTTGCTGATGCTATGCTTTATATTTGGTTTAAACTGTATTTGTGTTTTTATAATATTTTATTTATGTATGTTTTAAACAGCTTTTATTACGTTAAGAAAAATTCTGGTACTTAGTTAAGACTTTCGTTATCCGCTGCGTGTTCTTTCGTGCACATTTGTTGCCTTGCACACACTTGGCACACGTCGATAGGATGGTGACCCGGGTTGTCACCATCCGGACGTCTCGATTTCCCCGTGTTCGGGCGTGGGGATCTGGGGGCGTCACAGGTGGTATCAGAGCGGTTTGGCTCTGGGTAAAATCACATGTCCCGTAGGCAGTACCAGAATGCTTTTTAAAGTTGTGTTTTAAAAATTATGTTAAGTACAGTTGTTTTATTTGTTTTATTTGTTTGAGCTTGTTTGTTTGTTTGTATTTATTTGGTTATGTTTTTGCAAGCTGGTTTCCTTTGTTTCTTGCTGTGTGGTGTTGGTTTTGTTTTTGTTGGTTTTATGATGGTTTTATTTGTTTTCTTAAAGGAGGGTCAAGAGTGGTGTTGTGGCAGGAAAATTGGGAGACCAATGAAATCTACCCAGGAACCACGGGACAATACCTCCCGGGATGACTCCATAGCCGAAGCAATACGGTAGATGACGGAATTTATGCAGTAGAGTGCGAGGTCTCAACAGACAGGGCCTTGGCCACAACAAGGACCTTGGCCACAACAAGGGGGTCCCTGGCCACCATCAGGAGGGCCTTGTCCACCGTCAGGAGAGCCTTGTCCACAACAAGGAGGGTTTTGGCCACACAACCAGGAGGTCCTTGGCCATATCAGGGAGGGCCTTGGATGTATCCAGGAGGGTCCAGTAGCATGGTGCAAGCCGGATGCACCTATGAGCGCTTCCTGGCGCATAGGACTCCACACTTCGCTGGAAATGAGGATCCACTTCAGGCTGGAAGATGGATCAAAGATCTGGAGAAAACCTTTGAGGTGTGTGGATGCACTGAGGCACAGCAAGTACTCTACGCCAGCTATCTCTTGCAAGGTACCGCTTCTGATTGGTGGGATACCAAGAGGGTGTTGTTGGAATCTGAGCTGGGATCTTTCGCTGCGGTGACCTGGCAGCGTTTCAAGAAGGAGTTCAATGACCGCTTCTTTCTCGCATCGGTAAGGAAGCAAAAGGCAAGAGAGTTCACAAATCTGGTCCAAGGGGGCGCGACAGTGGAACAGTACGCCCGGAGGTTCATAGAACTTGAGCGATTTGCTCCTCACCTTGTCGCCACTGAAGAGATGCGAGCAGATCGTTTTCAGGAGGGGCTACGTCATGACATACGCCGTATGGTGGTCAGCCATCGGATATCCACTTTTCCAGAATTAGTGGATGTGGCCACCCTCGTGGAGCGGGAAAATAATCTGAGTGTGGGCTCCCCTCCAGGGCATAAGAGGCGGAGTTTTTCTGGTGAAGGAAGCAGCTCGGGTTCGTCCCAGAAGTTTGTTCAGCGGACCGAAACTCGACCTCAAACGTCCTCAGGTGTTCGTATGGGAGGACGGGTGCCTATTTGTGGAGCTTGTAATAGAGCTCATGAGGGCGAGTGTCGGATGAGTAGCGGACTCCAGTGTTACCGGTGCGGCCAAGTGGGACATATCGCTCGGGATTGCTCCGTCAGAGTTCAAAGAAGCCGTGGAGGTAGACACGGTGGAAGAACCAACCCGAGACAAGTAGTGCAAGCCCGGGTTTATGCTGTCACACCCGGAGAGGTGGATGATGAGGCGCCAACGACCCATGATGCTGGAGTAATTACAGGTATGGTTCAATTTAATTTTAAGTTGGATTTAATTCTTGGTGTATGTGGATTATTCTTTGTTTTTGGATTTCATGGGTTGATGTGTTTGGTTCAGGAAGAGTCCGTTTGTATGAGTTTTATGGTTGTACTTTGTTTGATTCCGGTGCTTCACGGTCGTTTGTATCTTCCACGTTTGCTCGGGTGTGTAATTTGGTCACGGAACCGTTGCCGAAGTCTATGGTAGTGGCTCTACCCGATGGTGAGATGGTGTGATGTTTCAAGGTTGCTTTGGGATGCCCGTTAAATTTTGAGGGAAGGTTCTTGGATGCGGATTTGGTGGTGTTCAAGCTGTTGGGCTTCGATATCATCCTCGGGATGGATTGGCTATACCGATATTCTGCGAGTATTAATTGCAGAAGTCAGATAATTAGCTTTCAGCTTCCAGATGGTGATTGTCTGGAATTTGCGAGGAGTAGATTAAGAGAAAAACCGATAATTATATCGGCGATTCAGGCAAGACGAGAGATTGCATGGGGAGCGGATGCATTCTTGGTGCAGATGGTGTCCACGCCGTCTGAGAAGAAGTCTTTGGCAGACATTCCAGTTGTGGAAGAATTCCCCGATGTGTTTGTGGATGACTTGCCCGGACTACCCCCTGTTCGGGAGATGAAGTTTGTTATAGAATTGGAACCTGGAGCGGCTCCTGTGCATAAAGCTCCTTATCGCATGGCACCGGCTGAATTGAAAGAGTTGAAGACTCAGTTGCAAGAACTCGTAGAGAAGGGATTTATTCAGCCTAGTACGTCGCCGTGGGGTGCACCAGTTTTATTTGTTAAAAAGAAAGATGGAACCCTCCGTATGTGCATTGATTATCGGGAATTGAACAAGGTGACCATCAAAAATAAATATCCTCTTCCGCGGATTGATGATTTGTTTGATCAGCTTCAAGGAGCAGCCGTGTTCTCTAAGATTGATCTGAGGTCGGGATACTACCAGCTGAGAATCAGAGACCAGGATGTGCCTAAAACTGCTTTCAGGTCGAGGTATGGGCATTATGAATTTAAGGTGATGCCGTTTGGGTTAGCTAATGCCCCTGCAGCTTTCATGGATTTGATGAATCGAGTGTTTCGACCTTATCTGGATTCCTTTGTGGTAGTGTTCATTGATGATATACTGATTTATTCCCGAGATGTGGAAGAGCATGTGTATCATCTTAGTCTGGTGCTTGAGAGGTTGAGAGAACACCAGCTATACGCCAAGCTCAGCAAGTGTGAATTCTGGTTGGAAGAAGTTAAATTTCTTGGGCATGTAATTTCCCGGGGCGGAGTGGCTGTTGATCCTAGTAAGGTAGAAGCCATTTTGTCATGGCAGCGCCCGACAACAGTGCGCGAGGTCAGGAGTTTCTTGGGGCTCGCCGGTTACTACCGAAGATTTGTAGAGGGTTTTGCTCGCCTATCCGGACCTCTCACAGCTTTGACTCGGAAGAATACAGAATTTGTTTGGTCAGAGAAATGTGAGAGAAGCTTCCAGGAATTAAAGAACAGGTTGACGACGGCACCAGTGTTAGCGCTCCCAGAACCGCATAAGCCATTCGTAGTCTTCAGTGATGCGTCTAAGTTTGGTTTGGGTTGTGTCCTTATGCAGGAAGGACGGGTTGTAGCCTATGCATCTCGTCAGCTAAAGGACCATGAGAAGAATTATCCGACGCACGATCTAGAATTGGCTGCGATTGTTTTTGCCCTCAAAATCTGGTGGCACTTCTTGTATGGGGAAGCTTGCGAGGTATTTACTGATCACAAGAGTTTGAAGCATTTGTTTTCCCAGAAAAATCTGAATATGAGGCAGAGGCGATGGCTGGAGCTAATCAGTGACTATCAGTGTGAGATCAAGTACCATCCGGGGAAGGCTAATATAGTTGCTGATGCTTTGAGCTGGAAGTCACACTTGGAAGATGAAGCCGAGCCATCAAAATTGGATTCGTTGCTTTGTGGGATGAGAAGGCTCCTTATAGAGAGTTCGCAGCAAGTGGAGATTTTGTCTTCAGTTCTTGATATTCGGGTAACTGATTTTGAAGAATTGAAAACTCTCCAAAGAAGGGATCCGAAGCTGCTGAACATCAGGAAAAGAGTCAGAAAATCTCGAGGGCCGTTACACTATAGCATGGATAATGATGGGGTACTTCGGTTCCGAGATCGCAGAGTGGTCCCAAAGGACTCAGATTTCAAAGAACGAATCATGGCGGAAGCTCATGCGGCCCCGTATTTAGTTCACCCCGGCAGTACAAAGATGTATCGGGACTTGAAGAAAAATTACTGGTGGGATGGAATGAAGAAGGACGTTGCCTTATATGTTGAGAAATGCCACACATGCCGTCAGGTAAAGGCCGAGTATCAGAGACCTGCAGGCATGCTCCAACCCCTCCCTATTCCTGAGTGGAAGTGGGATGACATCACGATGGACTTCGTAGTGGGTTTGCCGAGAACGCCTAGTGGGAAGAATTATGTTTGGGTGATTGTGGACCGGTTAACGAAGAGTGCTCATTTTCTGCCTGTTAATAACACCGACTCTTTGGGTAAGTTGACCCGTTTGTATGTCAAAGAGATAGTGCGGCTACATGGCGTACCAAAGAGTATAGTGTCGGATCGAGACCCGAGGTTCACGTCGCAGTTCTGGAAGAGTTTGCAGGCAGCTTTGGGTACTAAGTTGAAGTTCAGTACTGCTTATCACCCGCAGACAGACGGCCAGTCAGAGCGCACCATTCAGACCCTGGAAGACATGTTGCGAGCATGTGTCATGGAATTCCAAGGAAGTTGGAAAAACCATTTGCCGCTCATCGAGTTTGCATACAATAACAGCTTCCATGCGACCATTCAGATGGCTCCCTATGAAGCTCTTTATGGGAGAAAGTGCAGGTCGCCTTTGTGTTGGGATGAAGTTGGGGAGAGTAGGATAATTGGACCCGAAATAATTCAAGAGATGCAAAGCCAAGTCCGGATCGTCAGAGATAAAATGGCGGCAGCTCAGAGTCGCCAGAAGAGTTACGCTGATACCAGGAGGAGAGAGTTGTTGTTTGAAGTTGGTGATTGGGTTTACCTTAAAGTCTCTCCCATGAGAGGTGTTAAGCGTTTTGGTAAGAAGAGGAAGCTAGATCCGAGGTACGTCGGTCCTTTTCAGATTCTGGAGAGAGTAGGGTCCGTCGCCTATAGAGTTGCTTTGCCAGATTATTTTGGGGATGTTCATGATGTCTTCCACGTATCATCCTTGAAGAAGAGCTTTGGACAGCAAGAACCACGCTTCGTCCACCCAGCGGGTATTCAGTTGCAACCGGATCTCACTTATGAAGTTGTTCCGTCGCAGATTTTGGATTGGAAGGAGCAACAGTTGAGGTCCAAGACGATACCTTTGGTTAAAGTGGCTTGGGGAGATCCGTTAGCTCAAGACTTCTCTTGGGAGCGAGCAGCGGACATGAGGGAGCAGTACCCGTATTTGTTCGAATAGAGAAGGTATGTGTCTTAATCTTGATCACAGATGGTTTATGTGCTTTCTTGTGGCTTGCTTTAAGTTGGTGGTTGATCTGCAAATTTCGAGGACGAAATTGTTTTTAAGGAGGGGAGGATGTGATGACCCGCTTTTGAGTGTATTTTCGCTGAAATAGTTGTTTTTATTTTAATTAATATTTTAGTTATTTATTTTAATTTATTTGCATTTTAAAGTTGGTTTTTAATTTAATTGATGTTGTGTTTTATTTCTTTTAGTTGTTTTGTGGGTTTTAATCTCTTTTTGGCGGTTTAGTTTTGTTTCCCGGAATGAGGATTAGACCTCATCTTTTCCCTACATCTCTTTTCCTTTTTCTCTTCTTTTTTTTTTTTTCTTTTTTTTTTCTTTTTCTTTTTCCTTCTTTCTTTTTCCTTTCTTTTTTTTTTTCTTTTTTTCTTTTCCTCTCCCCCGCGTCGACCCCCCCGGTCTCTCTCTCTCTTCTCTCTCCCTCACGGCCGAACGCTTCCTCAGCCCAGACCCACCGCCGCCGGCCACCGTGCGGCACACCACCCCCACCAAAACCTTCCCCTCCCTCCGGCACACCACCCCACCGATTTCCACCCCCATCCGGCCGGCCGTTTGGCCGAAAAAGCTCTCCAAAGGCTGCACGGATTTTGCCCCGATCTGCCGCCGTCGCTCTACCTCCGGCCACCATTTCTTCACCACTTCATCATCGTTCCCTTGCCGTCCTAACCCACCTATTTCCGACCTCCAACGACCACCGGAACAGCTCCTACGTGCTAACTTTCCTTTTTGGGAAATCCGGCCTCTTTCCGGCGATTCCGCCGCCACCCACGGCTAACCACCACTTCCAATAACTTCACAACCATCCCTAGACCATTTCCTATCAATCCCAAGCCCTAGTTTGTCCCCGTTCAAAAGTGGGTTTTTCACAACCCACGGCCACAGTGAATTTTCACTGTGACGTTGCTTTTTCGCCGCCGTTTGCAACGCCTCGTGTTTTCTAAAATTGCCATATAGCGCTGTAAGTATTTTTCCAAACCCTATTTTCAGATTTAAATATATATTGCTCATTCAATTTATTTTAATCTGCTGGTTGGTTGATTCCGGACTGAGTCCGAGGAGTTCGGGGGTCGGATGGATGGAGGACGGAGTTACTTGTTTTATTGATTTATGTTGTTGGATTATTTTATTGTGCATTATTATGGCATTGCATGGTGCATGCACGTGTGTTTTTGTTTATGTGTGAAAAGTCTGTGTATTGGCGTAAGTGGTCTTACGGGTGTGTGTGTATCACGACCCCAAGCTGGGATGGGGTATTATCCCGGTGGAGCTCCTCTGGTCACTCGAGAGCGGAATAAACTGAGTGATGTCCCTTGAGTTGTCGCTAGACGACGGGAGCGGGGGCTAGGGGTTGCTTGGCTACGAACGCGCCGGGCGCGGAACCGGGCAACGCTCTACGCACCGACTCCATGGCCCTTTGCTGGTGAGGGCTAGAGGATGCTTGGCTACGAACGTGCAGGGCACGGAACTGGGCATCGCTCGTTAGGTGTCACATGCGTGGTGGTACTCTGCGGTGTGGCACTGGAGCCAGGTTGTGCGGATGACCCCTAGGGGAGGTCATGGTGCATACGATTAAAATAGATAATGGTTTGAGTCGGACAAAGGCCAAATGTGACTTTTGGCATGTTTTTCGGAAAGGATGTGTTTTTGGGCCAAATGGGTTTTTGGCGTGTGTGGAAAAATCGTGTTTTATGGGCTTTGTGCATTGGGCATGTTTCATGCATGTTGTTTGAGTTCTATGTGTTTTTATCTGGTAGTGTTTGGGTTTTACTTACCTGCGGTACCATTTTTGGTTCCGTAGCTTTTGGTGCAGAGTTTGAGGACGAAGAGGAGGAGGCTGAGCCCGAGGATGCGGCTCCGCCGGGTTGCTGATGCTATGCTTTATATTTGGTTTAAACTGTATTTGTCTTTTTGTAATATTTTATTTATGTATGTTTTAAACAGCTTGTATTACGTTAAGAAAAATTCTGGTACTTAGTTAAGACTTTCGTTATCCGCTGCGTGTTCTTTCGTGCACATTTGTTGCCTTGCACACACTTGGCACCCGTCGATAGGATGGTGACCCGGGTTGTCACCAACCGGACGTCTCGATTTCCCCGTGTTCGGGCGTGGGGATCTGGGGGCGTCACAATGCATTTTGCAGGTTTCGTGTCTGCGCCTTGCTTTTGCCCCCATTCTTTTCGACTCGACAGTGCAGCTAAAGCTAGGCTGAAGAATTATCAAGGCCACCCCTTCAATAAAATAACTAAAATCTAGCCACAGTAGCCAAACGGTGTCCCTAATTATCTTTAATTGTAGTAATTTTGTTAGATGAAAAATAATATTTATAATTGTGAGCATGCAAGTACCGTGTAATCACTTAAAAAAAATGAATAAATACGAAATCTACATGAAAAGAAAATTAATTTTTTTAATAATAGATCAATTTTTTTCAAAACGACTACATAACATTTGCATACTTCATATATAGCATTACTCATTTCAAAATTACTAAAATTAAACATAATTAGATGCCCGCAATAATGTATCCTTTTATTTTATTTTGATAATATTGGCAGTGTCCTTTTAGGGAAATCAAATTATCGAGAAATTTTGTTTTTTGGATTTTTATATATCCAATCACATACATATTAAGTAATTTTTTTTGAATTATTTTTACAGTTCCACTATATACAGTCGGCAAGTGTAAACGTGGGATAACCGGCTTGCCTACATAGAAGAGGAAAAAAATGAGAAATGATATTTACAGTCGTGGTTGTGCAAGCGGCGTGCAGTCGTTTTGAAAAAAATGAATTAATATGGGACCTACATGAAAAAAAAAACTAATTTTTTAATCGTGGACCCCACTCTTTTTCAAAGCGATTGCACGGCGTTTGTAATTCTACGACTGTATGTAGCATTGCTCGTTGAGATGAAATAAAAGTTCACAATTGACTAAAATATTGTTATAATATTATTTTTAAATATTATTATTTTAAGATTTGAAAATTTTGAATTATTTATTGTATTTTATGTAGAAATTTGTAAAATTTATAATAATAAAAGAAGATAAGTTAAAAGTCCCAAACCAAGCCTAACGAACTTAGTGAGGTACTCTACTATTTCTTTTGTCACTTTTTTTTTTTTTTTTAGAAGAGAAGATGTCACATATCTAAAAGTGACTCCCTCTTAATTTTATTAAGAAAAAACATCACTTATGACAGAGAAAAATCGATTTCTTTTGCCACCTTGGTGTTAATGTTCCATAACAATTTGACTCACTAGAATTTTGAAATTTTCCAGAAAATAATACTCCTAGAGATAGTAATTGAGCCAAGAACCCTTGAGTGTGCATCAGTAAGTCAAGCAATTAACTTTACATTCTGGCTTGGACGATTATCATTGCTAAAACTTAGGCCCAAAAAATGCCGTGCTTCTTTGGCATGAACTTAAAATATTCTCAAAGCCTCGACTATATGCAACAGTGGCTAGGTGTGCCACAGAGCTACTTACTTTCATATCCAACCACCCTTAGGTGACTTCTTCCTATCCAAGTTTAGATGGTAAGTGTTAGACCGTTGAAACTTTGAAATAAAAGAGAGAAATACGATATGGTCTAGCTGCAATAATAAGTTGCCAATAGACAGTGAATATCATGAGCCCCACCGTGAGGTTTCTAAGTAACTGATCTTTTAGATTGCCAAAGGTTTCACCAAAAAGAGGGGCTCGTGATCCACATGCGCGGGTCAAAGTGTGTGCGCGCGCCCCCACGAGCCACCACACAGAGGACTCTGCTGCTACCACACAAGGCGTTTCTGGGGCTAACGATTTCGGTAGCTTCAGGATCAACGGTCCGACATACTCTTAGGGTGGTGTGTCCTTCACACGCCACTACAGCCTCTTTGCTCAGTGTTTTTTTAGTATTTCCTATATACTTTTATTCTGTTGTGTGTGTTAAGTAAAAATAAAAAGAAATATGTTATTGGACATGTTGTCCATAGCAGGAGTATCCTCTCAAAGAAGGATGGAGAATTGTTGTCACGCTACTTCTTTTGAGGATGGTGGGTGGTTTTTTATGGAGGATAAGGGTTGGATACCCTCTCCCCATTTGGAAGTTGGAGATGGTTATCTTTGTCTTTACAGAGTGTTATATTTTCAGAAAAATAGGATTGAAATCTTTATTTTTATAGAGTCTCATATCTCATAAGGTTTTGTCATTAGAGAGTTTATAGAAATTAAAACAATGCCCGTCACAAAAAAAATCTGTGTGCGGGGTAAGGCTCAAACATATAAGTAATTTGGCCTGTAAGCTGGATTTTCACATGTATTTATCTGTCACAATTATAACTTCAGTTTCATTAAATGAAATGAAATCTATTTTTTATTAAAAAAAAATTGTAATAATAAGTCAAATATGACCCAATGTGCGAAAGATATATGTGTTTGGGTACCGAGAGTATCTTAACATACTCTACTATTATTTATTACTTTATTATTACTTTTCACAATTTTTTACTACTATTCAATATTTTATTATTATTTTTTATTACTATTCACAACATACCTCAATATTTCTCAACACCCAAATCCAACTTTTTTTTTTTTTCTAAGCAAGCGAGTAGATTTCATTAAAAAAGTAGAAAATATGATAAATGAGGAGTGGGTGAGGTTCCCCAACAAACGCCTCAGAACAATAACAATAGTGCAAATAGGTGGATAAAAAAAAAAAGAAAACGGGTTTTAGTGACCAATTTCTTGGTCTTCACCCATATCCTACCAAGAGGACACCATCTTAAAAGACGGTAATAAGACGTTCGCAAAAAAATGCGAACAGCTCCTCTATAAGCGGCGAGGGGGGTGGATGCACAGTTGTTTGTTGTTTTGAGATGATTTTTGGAGAGATCCGCAATCCTTTCTTCAAGATCACCGGTTAGCGAAAGCGAAAACATAGTAGAAAGTATGGCATCGGGTGGACTGATCTGCGACCACAACTGTGGAGTATGTATTTTTCATGTTAAGTCAAGTTTCCGTAGAATACATGGGACCACAACAACTGTGGAGTATGTATTTTCACATAGAATATATGGGGTCACAACAACTGTGGAGTATGTATTTTTCATGTTAAGTCAAGTTTGTGTAGAATACATGGGGCCACAACAACTGTGGAGTATGTATTTTTCATGTTAAGTCAAGTTTGTGTAGAATACATGGGGCCACAACAACTGTGGAGTATGTATTTACACGTAGAATATATGGGACCACAACAACTGTGGAGTATGTATTTTTCATGTTAAGTCAAGTTTCAGATCAAGTTCATGTCAAGTCAAGTTCAGTTCATGTTTCAATTTAAGTTATGTCAATTATGCTATGTTGTATGCCAAGTTATGCTTTAATTACTTATGAATTTGATTATGCATTTATGATTTTACTGTCATCCATGCATCATTAGCTTGTGTGGAAGTTTTTTGTTAACTTACTGAGATTTGTAATCAAATCTCATTTTGATAGTCCCAACTACCATTCCCCCCCAATGGTAGATCTTGTTACAGGACCTGAAGGAGAATCATGAGCTGATCAACTAGACACAGTTGACTAAGCGACGGTGCGACATCAATGTTAATATAGTAATTAACGTAAATTACTACTTATACGATTGAGTTGCATCTCTAGTACTTTTTGGATCATAACCATTTTGGACTAGTGTTGTGATCTTAGTTGTTCAATAGGTTTTTATGTATGAAGTATGTTTTAAGTATTTGTGATATTTTCAATTTGGTGCATAGTATTACTAAAGAAAAAATTTATCCGCTGCGAATATTGCATATTGTTAGATGGATGTTAGGAACATTACATCCTATATGTCATGAACGGGGGCAGGTAACCGTGTGTTGCATGTCTCGACACTTCAAATGTCCGTCCAATCCCAAACGAAATTTGGAGGCGTCACACGAACCATAGGAGAGAGGAGGAAAAAAAACACTACTTTGAAAGTGTATTCACAGTACGGAAAGGAAAAAGAGAAGGAGAGGAGGGTGGAGTTGTGGCTTTCACCCTCCTCTCCGGTAAAGGCTATCACAAAAATAGAGTTTTCTAGAGAGAATGTGGACTATCTCTCTCTAGAACCTCTTGGGAAGAACTTCTGGACTGTCTCACCCAACCATTGTACCTAATCGTGATTTTGATGTAATATTAGGCAAATTTTTAAACTTTATAGTAAATGCCTAGTCTATTTCAAAAGAGTTTTACTACGTATAAATAAAATTACGTACTAATTTATATATTAATAATGATTTATTTATATTTATAATTTAAATTTATATTATTTTTAATAAAATTTACTTTTTAATCAATTATATTAGATTAACATATATTAATATACAGTTATGTTTATAATTAGATTTTTCATTTAAAAAAAAGATGCGTAGTCCATTCAGTTGCTATTATAAGCTACGCAGCGTCATTGTTTCACAATTTTTTTTTTAACAAAAAAAAAAAAAAAAAAAAAGAGGAGAGAGAGAGAACTACGCAGCGTCATCTTCTTTTGGTGCTAAAACACAACCATTCATTGGAGCCGCTCTCCAGACTGTTTCAAGAGAATCCGCAACCTCTTTCTCTTGCCGATCTGCTTCTCAAGTTCCCTCTCTCCCTCACCGATCGAATCAAGGCTGAACGGTCCTCACGGTTACTTTATCAATCTCGTTCTTGTAATTACGGCTTCTTGATTGGCTTTTTTGAATTATCAGAAACTCTGAACTTCTGTTTGGGTGCTGAGAAATCGTGGGAGGGAAAGATGATGTGGGAAACCGTGGAATGCGTGTTTTCGTGTTATTTAGTGTTCTGAGGAAAGTGAGAAGCTTACCTCAACCAAGCTGAACGGGAACTGAAATGTCCGATGCATATGGGAAATATATAAATTTTAGCAGACCAGATGTCTGCTGAAATTTCTGTTTGCCATTAACAATACGTCTCAGAAAGAGTGGCACATTTTCGGATTCACAGGAGTCCAGTTCAAACAATGGATTCCAGATTATCAACCATGACCCTGTATCCCATCCCATCATACAGAAAGTTTACAACAAGTGGAAGGGTAACTTTGCTGGCGCGTTCAAGGACTAGGAGAAGACCGCCCAAGAACCTCCGTTATCCACGGCACCCCAAGAGTCCTCCCAACTTTGGTGTTAATTTATTCTTGAAGAAGACAAGCACGAACTCTGCAGACATATCACTTGCATATTTGATAGATGGTAAGAAACCTCGTTTAGCTGAAAAAAAAGGAGAGGGAGAAGAACAAGAACAAGAAGACACTGAAGAAGAAGAGGGTCGACAAGAAACTGGTATTTGTTGGGATTCAGATGAGATTGAAGCTATTTCATCGCTTTTCCAAGGAAGAGTGCCTCAAAAGCCTGGAAAGTTGAACAGAGAGAGACCCCTGCCACTACCTCTTCCCTATAAGCTTCGACCTCTAGGACTTCCTACGCCAAAGAAACATGTTAAATCAGCTTCTCCGCTGGTTGTTTCTTCGCGTGCATCCCTTTCAAAGCAAGTGTACAAGAACCCGGGTGTCCTTATTGGTATAGCCAGAGAGATCAAGGTGATTAGTTCAGAGGAAGACGTGTCTGTAGTTCTCAACAAGTGGGCTAGGTTTCTGAGGAAGGGATCTCTGTCATTGACAATACGGGAATTAGGTCACATGGGTCTTCCCGAGAGAGCTTTGCAGACATTCTGCTGGGCGCAGAAACAGCCTCAACTCTTCCCAGATGACCGGATTTTGGCTTCGACAGTAGAAGTTCTGGCAAGGAACCATGAGCTAAAGGTGCCATTCAACTTGGGAAAATTTACAAGTTTGGCAAGTCGTGGTGTGATGGAGGCAATGGTGAGAGGGTTCATAAGAGGAGGGAGCTTGCATCTTGCCTTGAAGCTTCTATCGGTTGCCAGGGATGGAAAAAGAATGTTGGACCCAAGCATTTATGCAAAGTTGATATTGGAGCTTGGGAAGAACCCAGATAAACACATGCTCGTTGTGAGCTTACTACATGAGCTTGGAGAAAGAGAAGATCTGAATTTAAGCCAGCGTGACTGTACGGCTATAATGAAAATTTGCATTAGGCTCGGGAAATTTGACGTTGTGGATGGGCTGTTCAATTGGTTCAAACAATCTGGGTACCAACCAAGTGTGGTAATGTACACTACTCTGATTCACAGCCATTATTCTGAGAGAAAATATAGGGAGGCATTGGCTTTGGTCTGGGAAATGGAAGCTTCTAATTGTCTTCTCGATCTTCCAGCTTATCGTGTGGTAATAAAGCTTTTTGTTGCTCTGAATGATATCTCAAGGGCCGTAAGATATTTTTCGAAGCTTAAAGAAGCAGGTTTCTCTCCAACTTATGACATATATCGCGAGTTGATTAAAATCTACATTGTTTCTGGGAGGCTTGCAAGGTGTAAGGAGGTCTGCAAGGAGGCAGAGATAGCAGGATTCAAGTTGGATAAAGACACAACGTCACGGTTGTTGCAGTTTGAAAGAGAAAAAAAGGTTCACTATTTGTAATTACTGAGTAATTATTGATGCTTCTTTCTTTTTTATATTTGTTTTTAGGTAGACGACGACGACGACTTAAGCAAACAGTCGGGCTCGGGGCCCTCATGACGTAAAGCACAAGTTCCTTAACAATAAAATCATTACATGATAAGCAAACGAAACCAGCGGACTAGGAAGCAGCAATTTCTGTACGTGACGAAGTTCCCTGTCACCACATTAGCAAGTTTAAAGGACTTAGTTTAGAAAACGAAACAAAGATCAAGCCTTCCCTTGTTTGCTTTGGCTGCAACCCAAGACAACAACACTGGAGGGGACAACCTCGTAATAGTAGAAAACATAAAGCTAGATAAGTTAAAACAATTGGTATAATCTATCAGTTGGCGGTTTCACCACGGAAGTCATCTAGGAGGAGGATCAATCAGTACCTTAATCTCAGATTCTCAGCCTTCCTCTGCAATTCCTGAAGCACCTTTATCGACGCTAATTTGCTCCCTAACACCTCCACCTCTTGCAAGGTAATCAAATTGCATAATTCCCAAGGAATCATGTTCAACTCAAAGCATCGATTGATAACCAAATGCCTTGGGCCCATCATTGCATCTTTCCCCAGTTTCCATTCTCTAATCCTCGAATTTTCCAGTTTAAGGACTTCAAGGCCTATAAACGAATTCTCAACGGCGTGAAGCTCACAAGAAAGCAAGCAACTCTGTAATTTCAGTTTTGGAACTGATCTCCAATTAGGAGGCCGTGAACAATTTATAATTTTCAAATTTTGAAGAACATGTAAATGGTAAGGCGGTGCCCCAACATCTACTTTGCTGCTGCTCTCATCGGATACAAACCATTGTCCTAATTTCTTTAGGGAAGGGAACCAGTACTCGAAAGAAGTAGAAAGTAAAACACGACTAGACCCGGTCAGAGGCTGAGGTGGGAATCCCTCGGTGTAGGGTGGAAGCAAACTCAGTATGTTAACGAGGTTCGGCCCCACTGCCTACGTCCTCGCCTCAAGTTACCCCTTAAGAATTTCCAAATTCACTATTCAACCTCCTTCAGGTGGAAATAGAAACCTATTACACATTTGAACAACACCGCTACAAAGGATCCGTGTAGAACACCCTCTACACTTGCAATCACCTTACACGTGGTGATTCAACTATTTCCTGTGTAAAACACTTTTTACATGCATAAGGGTTATACACACCCTTTTATTGATAAAAAGAGCTGACAGTGGGTAGTTTATCAGAAAACACTCCTCAATAAGTGGAATAAGAATAATACAACGTAAACTATATCTCTCAAAATGAACAAGAATTAAGGCTCAATACTTAGAGAAGAGAGAATGAAAGCTTTGAATAAATGTTGTATGCTCTTTGTATTGTAAATGTGAAGCTCTCAAATGATCTATTTATAGGCATATGAGACTTCATATCCAAATTTAAAAAGATTCACATGTCAAAGATAACATCATTCACTTTTTCAAAAAATTCAAATAAAAGGTTCTTCTTTTTCAATTGTTAAAGACAACATCATTCATTTTTTAAAAACTTCAAACCTAATATTTTACTTTTGGCATATGACAAAAGGAGCACACTTTACTTTTCAAAAAAATTCAAACCTAATCTTTTACTTTTTGCATATGACAAAAGGAGCACACTTTACTTTTCAAATATTTCAAACAAAATCATCTACCTTTTGTATAAGTAAAACAAAATTATCAATCACTTTTGAAAATATTCAAATAAAACATACACATGTGAAAGATGATAATCATCTTTAATATTTTCAAAATTCAACCCTTTAATCAAGGAATGCACATGTAAAAGATGACAATCAATTATCTTTCAAAATTTTCAAATTTAATTTTCAAAATATTCATGCACATGTGGAAAATATATTTTAATACTTTATGATAAAATATTAATTTTGAGCCTTAATCCTAATTTTGAATTTTTAAGAGATTTACAAAATTACTTTATAATTTTAATGTGAACTTATTCCCTTCTTGTTCATGCTTGTTTCCTTGATGTGCTTGACTCCATTGTGTAGATAACTTGAGATTGAGACTTCTTTATTTTTTGAATTCATTTGTTATCATCAAAATCCACATGTAGATATATAATTACATAAAACTTGAAATTTTGGATTCAACAATCTCCCCCTTTTTTATGATGACAAATACTTGATAGAACCTGAAACATGTATCAATACTTAAACTCCCCCTGGGAATGTGCGTTAGTTTTTCAAGCAAAAGTATAAATATAATTCCAAACATATATAACAAGTTTAGCAATTCAAACAATGTTAATATTCTAGTCTAACACTTCTCCTCCTTTTGGCATCATTAAAAAGGATCCACAGCAAGTAAATAGACTAAAGAAAACGGTGCAGAAACTGTAGATAGTTGAAAAAAATGGATCTGTCCGTGACCCGACAAGTGTGACTGGAAATTTAAAAAAATCGCCTGATGTTGTTGACAAACGAGATTGAAGGCTCCGAGTTTCTAAAAAATGTCATTTTCACCGATCGGGAAAAAAAATCACATTGCTCTTTGACTTGGATGATAGCTCTCTGGTTCTTTATGTTATCTCTATAAAATCAGTCTTAAAGTTCATCCAATCCGCATCAAGTTTTCTTCTCATCTCTATAACTTATCTGCATTCCTTCAACATTCTCATTTTAAGCCTTCTATTCTTTTCTCAATGGCTTATTCTTCTAACATTTCTCTAAATCCATCCATGAAGCATTCTGCACCTCAACCTCCTATCCTTTCTGCAGCTGCCATTGGTGCCATGTTGCAGCAAGAAAATAATAATTTGGCTAATAAGTCAGATTCTGATGCTATCTATGACTTGGTGAGTCTTAGGACTCGCTACTCTTCTTCTATTGTTGCTTTTTCTCAGCGGCTATAAGTCAGAAATCATGAAGTTGAAAAATTTAAAGAACAAATTGTTGTACTTCAACAAATTGTTCAAGAGTCTTACACAAGGGAAGGAATCATTCGGAAGAAGAATAAACAGTTGAAATCTTTATTAGATTCTTCATTCCGCTTGCCAGTTCCCATGAATAAGAATGATATGATATTGTATGAAGAGAATGAGTGTCTCAAAATGAGGTTAAGAATCTCAAGTTTATGTAAAATTATTTAAAAAATATTTCTTTATTTTTATTGACTCTGGTTTATCTTTTAAGAGATATTCATAGCATGCATCATACATATTTCTCTTCTGATCATACATAATCTATCTTCTGGTAAAGGTTTTGTGAAAATATCTGCTAACTGATCGTGTGTGTTTGTGAACTCTAGTACTATATCGCCTTTCTGCACATGATCTCGAAGAAAATGATATCTTATTTCAATATGCTTAGTTCTAGAATGTTGTACTGGGTTTTTTGAAAGATTTATAGCACTTGTATTATCACATTTGATTGGAATGTGATTATACATGAGTTTAAAATCTTCAAGTTGTTGTTTCATGTAAAGAACTTGAGCACAATAATTACCCGTAGTAACATATTTTGTCTCAGCAGTAGATAATGTAACAGAATTTTATTTTTTACTAAACCAGGAAACTAGTGCATGACCTAAGAAATGACATGCTCCACTAGTGCTTTTTTGATCTATTTTACAGCCAGCATAATCTGCATCTGTGTAGCTGATTAGATCTAAAGATGTGTGCTTAAGGTACCATAACCCTAGGTTAATTGTACCACTAAGATATCTAAGAATGCGCTTAACTACAATTAAATGTGATTCTTTTGGAGATGATTGAAAGCGTGCACATAAACACACACTAAACATAATATCTAGTCTACTGGTTGTTAAATATAATAAGTTACCAATCATACCTTGATATATTTTCGAGTCAACTGGCTTACTGGATTCATCTTTATCAAGTTTAGTTGATGGGCTCATTGGTGTTCCAATTTCCTTAGCACCTTCCATCCCAAACTTTTTCAGTAATTCCTTAATATATTTTGATTGATTGATGAATGTCCCACTTTTTGCTTGCTTAATTTGCAATCCGAGAAAGAATGTAAGTTCTCCCATCATGCTCATATCAAGTTCTTTCTGCATAGTCTTAGCAAAAACTTGACACATAGTTTCATTAGTAGCACCAAATATTATATCATCAACATAAATCTGAATCAAAAGAATATCATCATTTTCATATTTAATGAAAAAAGTTGTGTCAATTTTTCATTTTGAAAAACCTTTTTCAATCAAGAAACCACTGAATCTCTCGTTCCAAGCTCTAGGAGCTTGTTTGATTCCATATAATGCTTTTGTGAGTTTGGAAACATGATTTGGGGAAATATAATTTTCAAAACCTGGAGGTTGCTCAATATATACCTCTTCATTTATAAAACCATTTAAGAAAACACTTTTAACATCGATTTGAAAAAATTTGAAATCTTTATAACAAGCATATGCAAGTAGCATTCGAATAACTTCTAATTTTGCGATTGGTGCATATGTCTCATCATAATCGATTCCTTCTTCTTGATTAAAACCTTGGACTACAAGTCAAGCCTTATTTCTAGTAATGATTCCCGACTCATCTTTCTTATTTCTAAAAATCCATTTTGTTCCAATAATAGTATGATTTTTGGGTTTAGGAATAAGTGTCCAAACATCATTTCTTTCAAATTGATTCAACTCTTATTGCATAGCTAGAATCCAAGATTCATCAAGAAGTGTTTCATCAATATTTTTGGGTTCAATCTGAGATAGAAAAGCAGTATGATTGCAAATATTTCTAAGAGATGATCAAGTACTTACACCTCGTGAAGGTTCTCCCAAAATTTGTTCCACTGGATGATCTTTCACAAATTTCCACTGTTTGGTTGTATCTTGTATTAAATTTTGATGATCTTTCCTGATGGTTCCATGTTGAACTTCTTCTATTGTGTTCTCTTTGTTGATATTGGGACTTTTCGTGTTATTTATACCTCATGTTTCTTCATCAATAGATTTCTTGGAGAGTGGAGAATTAGATTCGTCAAATACTACATGCATAGATTCTTGTACAGTTAAAATCTTTTTATTAAATACTCTATAAGCTTTACTATTAGTAGAATACCCGAGAAAAATACCTTTATCAGATTTTGCATCAAACTTACCTAAATTATCTCTGTCATTCAAAATAAAACATTTGCATCCAAATACATGAAAGTAACTAATGTTGGGCTTTTTCTCATTCCAAAGTTCATAGGGGGTTTTATCTAATTTAGATCTCAGCATAACTCTATTTATAACATAACAGGCAGTACTTATTGCTTCGGCCCAAAAATAACTAGGCAAGTTGTTCTCATTGAGCATTATTCTTGCCATCTCTTGAAGAGATCTATTTTTCCTCTCTACTACCCCATTTTGTTGAGGAGTTCGAGGAGCAGAAAAATTATGCATAAAACCATTTTCATCACAAAATGTTTCAATATTTTTATTAACAAACTCTTTTCCCCTATCACTTCGGATACTTGAAATAGTATAGCCCTTTTTATTTTGAATTCTCTTGCATAACTTGGTAAATGCATTATGTGCCTCATCTTTATGAGCAAGAAAGATGACCTAAGTATATCTAGAGAAATCATCAATAATAACAAATGCATAATATTTTCCTCCTAGACTTGCAACTCTATTTGGTCAAAAAAGATCCATGTGTATCAATTGCAATGGTCTAGTAGTGGAAATATGTTTTTTGATTTTAAAAGAAGTTTTTGTTTATTTACCAAATTGGCATGCATCACAAATTTTGTCTCTAAGAAAATTTGTTTTTGATAAACCTCTCACAAGATCATTTTTTGAAAGTTTGGAAATAAGTTCCATGTTGGCATGACCTAATCTTCTATACCATAGCCAACTAGTTTCATTTTGAGCTGAAAAAAATAGCATCTTGTGAGGTAATTTCTTCAAAATCGATTATATAAACATTGTTACTTCTAAAAGCAATAAAACAAATATTACAATCATGATCATTCAAAATAATGCACTTATCCATTTTGAAAGTAATTATAAATTCTTTATCACATAATTGACTTAGACCCAAAAGATTATGTTTTAGACCTTCAACAAGTAGAACATCTTCAATTATGATAGAAGATTCATTACTAATTTTACCTATTCTCACGATCTTTCTTTTCGAGTTATCTCCAAATGTCACGTGTCATTCTTCTTTAGATCTAAAATCAAAAAACTTAGTCTTGTCTCCCGTCATGTGTCTTGAACATCCACTATCTAAAAATTATTTATTTTTGCTTGTGGATGACTTTATGCATACCTATAAAAATAATTAAAATGATTTTTCTTTGTACCCAAGATCTTTGAGTCCTTTATTTATTAGTATTAGAAGAAACAAGATTTTTAGGGACCCATATAGCCCTAATAGTCATTGTATGATTTCTTCTAATAGGACAAACAGGATAATTATGATCATTTCTATTACAGAAATTGTAAATAGCATGTGACATATATGAAGAACTTGAATGATTATAATAATATCGCTTTTTGACAAAATTATTTTTATGAAAAAAATTTTGAATATTGGTTTTTGATGTAGAAGAATTATCAAAGAAATTTTTATAAGGTTTGTATTTTTGTTTTGGCATATATCCCAAGCCTGCCTTGTCAAAAACACATCTTTGACTACCAAGAAGTTTTTCAAAATTTCTTTTTCCATTCGTAAAGTTTTCAACAATATTTTCTAAATCAGTTTTCTTCTTATTTAACTCAAAATTTTCATCTTTTAAAATGATACTTTCTTTTCTTAAAATATCAATTTCGTTTGTTAAAAAAGAATTTTTCCTTTTCAAAGCAGTATACTTGATACTCAATTTTTCAAATTCCTCATATACCTCTTCTAAAATATTTTGTAATTCTTCATATGAAGGATCTTCAATATTATCAAGATTTGTTACCTCAATGTCATCTTTAGCTATAAGATAAAGATTTGCTGATTTTCCATTACTTGCTTCACTATCTGAGCTACTTGAATCATCATCCCATGTAACTTTTATTGCTTTATTGCCCTTGTTTCGATCTTTCTTTAGTAGAGTACAATCTAGCTTGATATGACCAGGCTTATTGCATTTATAAAAAATTAAAGTGTTATGTTTATCTGAATCTTTATTGGAAAACTTTTTGAAGGATTTCCTCGGAGGAGTTTTATTTTTCTTTAAGAACCTTTGAATTCTTCTTGTTATCATCGCAATTTCTTCATCTTTGTCTTCATTTTCCTCATTTTTATCACTTTCACTTTCATGAGGAATAGCTTTAAGTGCCAAGCTTTTTTTTGGTTTTCCTTCTTCTTCTCCTCTTTTCAATATGTACTCATGGGTGATAAGTGACTCGATGAGTTCATTCACTTCGAGTTTCTTGAGGTCTATAGCTTCAAAAATCGCTGTCACTTTTGATTCCCAGCGTTTTGGTAGAGCGTTGAGAATTTTTCTTACTATCTCCACTTTAGAATAAATTTTGTCAAGTGCTGTCAAGCTATTTATGATGTTAGTAAAACGAGTGTGCATACTTGAAATAGATTCATCATCATTCATCTTAAACATTTCATATTCATGAGTAAGAATATAAATTTTTGATTCCTTAACTTGCGAAGTTCTTTCATAAGTAACTTCCAAGTTATCCCAAATTTCTTTTGCCATAGCGCAAGTTATTATTCTATTAAATTCATTTCCATTGAGAGCATTAAATAATAAATTCATAGCAGTTAAATTCAAAGTATAAAGTCTATCGTCTTCACGATCAAATTCTTCTTCTTCTTGACCTTTACTCCATCAACCACTTTTGTTGGAATAGAAGGTCCATTTACAATACATTTCCAGATTTCTCGACCTTAAACCTGAAGAAATATTCTCATTTTAACTTTCCAGAATGAGTAATTATCTCTACAAAAGAGTGGAGGTCGACTGCTAGATTGACCTTCACCCAATGAAACTGCAATGTTAGCCATAAGATCTTAACTCAAAAGATAGTTAATCTTATAACAGAGCTCTTAGCTCTGATACCAATTGTTGCCCAGATGACTAACACAAGAGGGGGGGTGAATTGAGTTGTATTAAAAAAAAAATAATTATAAATCAAATATACAATATAAAATATAAACAAAATATGAAATAACAATAAATATAAAGAGTAAGGGTAAGAGAGAAGAAAACTCAGTATGTTAACGAGATTCGGCTCCACTGTCTACGTCTTCGCCTCAAGCTACCCCTTGAGGATTTCCAAATTCACTATTCAACCTCCTTCAGGTGGAGATAGAAACTTATTACACATTTGAACAATACTGCTATAAAGGATCCGTGTAAAACACCCTCTACAATTGCAATCACCTTACACGTGGTGATTCAACTATTTCCTGTGTAGAACACTTTCTACACGCATAAGGGTTATACACACCCTTTTACTGATACAAGAGTTGATAGTGGGTAGGTTATCAGACAACACTCCTCAATGAGTGGAATAAGAACAATACAGTGCAAACTATATCTCTCAAAATGAATAAGAATTAAGGCTCGATGCTTAGAGAAGAGAGAATGAAAGCTTTAAATGAATGTTGTATGCTCTTTGTGTTGTAAATGTGAAGCTCTCAAATGATCTATTTATAGACATATGAGACTTCATATCCAAATTTAAAAAGATTCATATGTCAAAGACAACATCATTCACTTTTTCAAAAAATTCAAATAAAAGGTTCTTCTTTTTCAATTGTCAAAGACAACATCATTCATTTTTTAAAAACTTCAAACCTAATCTTTTATTTTTGCATATGACAAAAGGAGCACACTTTACTTTTCAAAAAAATTCAAACCTAATCTTTTAATTTTTGCATATGACAAAAAGAGCACACTTTACTTTTCAAATATTTCAAACAAAATCATCTACCTTTTGCATAAGTAAAAAAAAAGTATCAATCACTTTTGAAAATATTCAAATAAAACATGCACATGTGAAAGATGACAATCAATCATCTTTAATATTTTCAAAGTTCAACCCTTTAATCAAGGCATGCACATGTAAAAGATAACAATCAATCATCTTTCAAAATTTTTAAATTTAATTTTCAAAATATTCATACACATGTGGAAAATGTATTTTAATACTTTATGATAAAATATTAATTTTGAGCCTTAATCCTAATTTTGAATTTTTAAGAGATTTACAACATTACTCTATAATTTTAATGTGAACTTATTCCCTTCTTGCTCATGATTGTTTCCTTGATGTGGTTGACTCTATTGTGTAGACAACTTGAGCTTGAGACTTCTTTATTTTTTGAATTTATTTGTTATAATCAAAATTTATGTGTAGATATATAATTATACAAAACTTAAAATTTTAGATTCAACAGTAAGGATTCTAACTCAGGCAGGCAGGCTCCTCCTCGGAATCCCTTCTTGTGGAAGAGTACCTAGCTTTCATCTTTATTAAGAACTGGGAAAAAGTAGGGAGGAGTAAGATTTGCATGCAATACCACTTCTTGTATGCTGGTGGTGATTAATATTCTGCTTCCATTGCTCATATCAGGAAAATCAGATCTTACTTTATTCCACAGTGCAATACTCCAAATGTCGTCTAGAACTAATAGTCTACAAGATACCTTTTCGGCCTCAAGTACATGGCCAGCTTGTTTTGTATTCCCCGTTGAGTTGTGAAGGGTGTCCTTGCCAACTCATTTGCTACTGGCACCTCTTCTAAAATTTCAAGCAACATTTCAGCTCCAACATATTGAGATGCACACACCCATAGACGGCAATCGAAGTGTCTCTGGACGCGATCGTTATTGAAAATTTTCCTTGCAAGAGTGGTCTTGCCTAACCAGGAATAATGCGAGAGAATAAAAAGGAATTTTGAAAAGATTGTGCGAGCCTTCGTAATTATTTTAAAAATATAAATAAATATAAAATTTTTATTAAAAAAATTAATTTTTTAATAATAGATTTTATATTTTTTCAACGCGACTATACGACGTTTGCACATTTTAAGGCCCCGTTTGGTTGTTGAGTTTAGTTGATATGAATTGGATTCTTTATAAATAGTAGTGAGTTTTATAGTGTCGTCTAGAACTAATAATCTACAAGATACCTTTTCGGCCTCAAGTACATGGCCAGCTTGTTTTGTATTCCCCGTTGAGTTGTGAAGGGTGTCCTTGCCAACTCATTTGCTACTTGCACCTCTTCTAAAATTTCAAGCAACAGTTCAGCTCCAACATATTGAGATGCACACACCCATAGACGGCAATCGAAGTGTCTCTGGACGCGATCGTTATTGAAAATTTTCCTTGCAAGAGTGGTCTTGCCTAACCAGGAATAAAGCGAGAGAATAAAAAGGAATTTTGAAAAGATTGTGCGAGCCTCCGTAATTATTTTAAAAATATAAATAAATATAAAATTTTTATAAAAAAAATTAATTTTTTAATAATAGATTTTATATTTTTTCAACGCGACTATACGACGTTTGCACATTTTAAGGCCCCGTTTGGTTGTTGAGTTTAGTTGATATGAATTGGGTTCTTTATAAATAGTAGTGAGTTTTATGGAGTCTATCTAATATGAGTTTAGATATATTTAAATATTAAGATGAGTTTATACGTATTTATGAAAAATTAAAAAAAGTTATGAGTCTTGAATGTAAAGAGATGTTTAGTTGAAAAAAGTTGTGGGTCTCACGTGTAAAAAGGTTTTAAGTTGAGATGAGTTTAATAATTTGAGAGTTTAGTGTTTGGATATTAGACTCTGATTAATTAGACTGAACTGAGTTAATCTCAATTGAGTTTAAGTTCCAAATGGAACTTAGTCATTGATATGGAGATATCATGGAAATTGCCATAAAAGACTTTCTTTTTTCTCTGAATAATGATATACTTACTACCTCCTACTATTTTTTTAATATCATTTTTAACTTTTTATTTTTTTTAATCTTATTATTTACTTAATGGTTAAGAAAGTGATTATTAATGAAGTTATATGTTTTTTTTTTAATGTTAAGGATGTTAAAAAAAAATTTTGAAAAAAAAATTCAAATATATTGAAATAATAAAGAGATAGTAAAAGACTAGTAAGTGTATCCTCATCCTAATCACACTCACATTGTGTTGGTTCCAAAAGCTGAAGCTCCTAGTAGTGTCCATAATTTCAGGCCTATTAGTTTTACCAATGTTTGCAATAAAGTCATCGCAAAAATTCTTATAAATAGATTTAAAGAAATTATGCCAAAATTCATCTCTTCCATGCAATCAGCATTCCTGCCTAGTAGGAAAATTCAAGATAACACCATTATAAGTCAGGAAATCTTTCATTACTTAAAGAAAAAGAAAGGGAGACAAGGCTTAATGGCTATAAAAATTGATGGAGAAGGCCTTGGATTATATGGAATGGAAATTCTTGATAGATGTTTTTAAAGCCTTGGGTTTTCAATAGACTTGGATCCATTAGATCTAAGAGTGCATCTCAACTGTCTCTTACTTTGTTGTTATAAATGGAAAATTTGAGGGGTTCTTTAAACTATCGAGGGGGTTGAGGCAAGGAGACCCACTATCTCATTTTCTCTTTATTCTAAGTAGTGAAGTCCTCTCACGTCTTATTAACAGAGAAGAACACATGGGTAACATTGAAGGTATCAGATTAAGCAGTCAAGGCTTTTATATATCCCACCTTCGTTTTGCAGATGATCTTATTCTCTTCAGCAAGGCCTCTACTCTTAATGCCCAAGCTTTCAAAGTCCGTTTAGATAATTATTCTATTTGGTTTGGCCAAAAAATACACATGGGTAGGTCAACCATCCAATTTAGTGAAAACACAAGTCCTAATTCAATCAGGGAAATTAGGGACATTCTAAACTTTAAACTCTATTCTTCTAGAGCTAAGTATCTTGGACTACCTCTTAATTCTGGAGATCCAATGAAAATCCATTTTAAAGACGTACTGGAAAAAATTCATATGAAGCTTGCAAGTTGGAAAACAAAACTTCTATCCCAGGCCAGCTGCACCACTCTCATTAAAACAGTGGCTAATGCTATTCCTTCCTACACAATGTCCTTTCTTTGGATTCAAAATTCTATGTCAAAGAAAATAGATCAAGCACTTATGAGTTTTTGGTGGGGGTTTGAGGCTAATAAGACCCACAATTTCACTCTAAAAGCCTGGTCTTCCATTTGTAAACCAAAGTCTATGGGTGGTCTTGGTATCAAGAAAACTTCAAATTTCAACAAAGCTTTACTTAGTAAACTTGGTTGGCCTCTCATTAACAATGAAACAAGCCTTTGGAAAACCATTCTCATTGCAAAATGTTTGAAGAGATCCAAGTAGCTTTCTGCCCAATCAAAACCTACCGACTCTAGATTTTGGAAAGGATTAATGAAACAAAATAATTTTATTGCTAATAGTTTCTGTTTCGAGATCAACAATGGTTCCAATATGAGACTATGGTGTGACCCTTGGATTTCCACACTAATCCCTTCATTTCCTGAACCAAAAACTCCAAACATCCCAAAAGATCCATCCATGAAAGTGTTTGAGCTTACTTTGGAAAAACCTAGAAGATGGAATACAATCTTGCTCCAAACTCTTTTCAGCCAAGATAGAGAAAAATTTCATTTACCAATCTTCCATTACTACAACATACCAGATATTTCTTAATGGAAACATCACTCATTTTGTAAATTTTTAGTCAAACCCTCTTATGTGGCTCTCATTCCTCCCTTATCTGATCAGAACATTCATCAAACTGAAAATTTTTGGAAACAACTTTGGTCTTTAAAGATTCAAGAACGCTTAAAACATTTTCTTTGGAGAGTTGCCAATAACATACTTCCTACTAGAGATCTCTTAAGCAATTGTATTCTTCTCATAGATGATCAAAAGCTCTGTCCTATTTGTCAAATCGAAAAAGAAACACTTTCCCATCTATTCTTGAATTGTCCATACTCCATTATAATATGGAGACATTCACCATGGCCTCTGGATATCTCTCAGCTTGCTGCTCAAGGAATCATCAATTGGATAAAAATAATTTTGAACCCTTTTTCTACCATTAATATCCCTCCGGATGATGAGCATAAATTCCAATTGTTTTCCATTATTGCTATGGAAATTCTTTTGTTTATCAGAAATAAATCTATCGGCCAAACTCTCTTTGTTGACCAATTCCTTTCCAAAACATCAAAATGCTTCAAAGAACATGCTCAGGCTTGGGGTTATAAAGAAGTGAGGAAAATTTACAATGGAGACCTCCAGCTATTGAAAACAGATATACCATAACTTTTGATGTAGCTGTTAGAAGAGAGGGGAGCACATCAGCTACTGTCTATAGAAGCCAAGATGGAACTATCTCTTTTGTCATAACTTCAAGCACCAATCTAAACCAAGGAGAGGCAAATGCAGCTTTCATTGGAATTCAAGAGGCCCATGCACAGAAGATGAGGAAAATTCTTATGGCAGGTGATTAATCACTGTCCCTTACAACATTGAAAGATCCAAGAAAGCTACAAATTGGACAATGGAAGGTATTGCTAGAGATACAAGATTCTTACTTAGAGATTTCGAAGCATGGGAAGCAACAAAGATACATCAATCTTAGAATCGATGCGTGCATTCCATTGTGCAATAGGTACATTCCAACAGCATGTTTAGAAATATCCCTATTATAAAAATTCCTCAATGTCTTTTGAATTTTTATAGTGGGAAGGATCCCCCTTAATTATGATGTACTGTTTGTAATATGTAAATATTACTCTGTCTTTAACTTAAACAAAACACTAGTACTGTAGTTTTAAGTTTTTTGGTAATGAAGTCTAGATTTGCAAAGGAAAAGAAAGAAAGAAAGTGTATCCTCATCCTTTTTCTCTAGCCAACCGGAGAGTCATTCTTCTATAGGGCATCTCACAAATGACAAATCTTTCTTTTTGATCGATGCTTTTCTTTTATTTTTCTTTGTTAATACATGTGCCTTCCAAACTGAGTTTCTACTACCATTCCTTCCCTTTCAATATCTTCACCACAGCCTCAACCAATGAAAGGAATTAAGTGAGAGAAAAAAATAAGTTGAAGATTACATGAGCTGAACTTTGTTGGCCCAGGATGAATTCTTGTGCGTATTTGAACAAAAAGAAAAACTCTTTAGTGGAGGGCAGGATGAATTCAATTCGCCTAATAGTGACCTAAAGCTGGCATATGCATTTATCAATGAATGCAGGGGAAAACACAACGAGCATGAATTACTGACAGAGGCAAGGAGGCAATTAAGAGACATTGCCAATGAGGCCGAGGATGTTATGGATGCATTGAAGGTTGAAAACCTGTGGAGGAGGAACTTGGTGTGGAAGATATCCTGCTACCCAATGATGTGTCATGATGCAGCAAAGAAGATAGAGGGCTTCAACCATAAAATCAATAAAATCCTGGACACTGTACAAAGGTATGAAGCGAAAGCTACTCCAGTTGCAGCAGTGGACGTTGCACTAGAAAGACAATATAGGAGGTTCGTTGAGGAAGAAGACGTGGTGGGCTTTGCTATTGACTCTACAAAATTGGAGAAGCAGCTTATGGAAGGGGATTCAAAGCTTGGTTTCATTTCAATCATCGGCATGGGAGGGTTGGGTAAGACCACTCTTGCTTGGAAGATCTACAATACTCTTATCGTCAAGAGTCACTTTGTTTGCCGTCTATGGGTGCATGCATCTTATCAATTCAGAACTAGAGACTTGCTGCTTGAAATGTTAGATCGGTTGGCGACACCAGAGTCTGATGAATCCATGGGGGCACTCGAAGACACTAGGAGGATAAAAAGAAGAAGGATGAATGGAATCGAAGGCATGAGTAAAGAGGAACTGAAAAAAAAAGTTGTTCAAATACTTGGAAGGAAAGAGGTATATAGAGTCATGGACAACGTTTAGACAACCAAAGTTTGGCTTTCCCTGATAACTCCAACGGAAGCAGAATATTGATCACCAGTCATATAAAAAGAGTGGCTTCAGATATAAGCCTTAGTACTCCCCAATTTCCCCCAGTTCTTGATAAAAGATGAAAGTTGGGAACTTTTTAGTAAGAAGTTGTTTCAAGGAGGAAAACTCCCCCCTAAGTTGGAAACTTTGGGAAGACAAATCGCAAAAAGCTGTAATGGCTTACCACTTTCAATTGTGGAATTAGGGGCCAGCCTCACAGCAGTTGAAGAGAAGACACACCGAACATTATCCAAATATATTGGCAATGTGAATTCCTATCTTTATAGGAACACAAGATGCAAGGACATACTGTCCTTGAGCTACACCCTCTTGTCGCAACACTTGAAGTCATGCTTTTTGTACTTTGGAGTATACCCAGAAGAATTTGAGATCCCTATAAGGCAATTGATCCAACTTTGGATAGCCGAGGGATTCATACAACATACTGGCTCTACAAACATAGAGGTTGTTGCCGAAGACTACTTGGTTGAGCTGAATGATCAAAGCTTGATCCAAGTGGCTAGCAGCAGGACAAATGGAAGAGCAAAGACATGTCGTATTCATGCTCTTCTACAATGCATCTCCATTTACGAGGGCAAAGAAGAGAGGTTTCTTGAGGTATTTGGACACGTTAATCTTTTATCTGAGAACAAATCCCGTAGAATTTCCATCCAATGTAGCACTCCTTGTTATATTTCTTCAAATTTCTCTCACGGTACATGTGCCCGCTCTTTGTTGTTCTTTGGCCAAGAGAAATTTGGCGATGACTCCAACAAAATAAAAAATAAAAAAGACCTGCGGCGACCTTGATCCAAACCATTGGAAAATGGGTCCACAAAAATTTCAGCTTGGTTCGGGTGCTTAATTTCGGTCACATAAATATTTACTCCATTCCCTCAAATATAGAAGAATTGATCTATTTGAGGTACTTGAGAATAAAGTCTGATGTTCTCAAAGTAATTCCAGCTTCCATTTGCTGTTGGAATCCCCCCAAGTATGCATGCCCATGCATAGCCACCTCCTCATGTATAGCCACCCACTTACCAAAAATTCATTGTCCATATTAGGACACCCCAATTCTTTGGCAGCAAACATTGACCATAAATTGCTGCAGCGAAAGAAGCTATTGGAAATCTTCCTCTTGGTTAATAATTGTAGATGTTTGTCCCATATGGCTTCTCCTATAAAAGGAGGTCATTTGCTGAAAATTAAAATCATCCTCACTCAGGTGAGCAATCAAGGCAGAGGGCTGAGGGCGGAATATTGGTTCTGAGGAAACCCAGAACAGATGGCCTTTTGAGAGATAGAGAGCTTGTTTATGATTGTTTGTTATTTTGTACAAACATATTGAAAACACTGAGTTTCCACTTAAATATTATCTTTCTATCGTCTTGTGTGATTTTTAGACAGGTTAGAAGCACAACAATTGGTATCAGAACTTTGGTTTCGTGCTGTCCAGAAAAATTAAGTTGATCAAAAGTAACTTTTGATCAACAATGACGTTCCTTGCATCAAGATGAACCTGTTGCCACAAACGGCATAAAAAACGGATGCCAAAGGAGCCTGTACGTGCTCCTAGAAGTCAGAGAGTGCATAGACGGGCCTCAGTCGCATCAGAGGAAGAAGACGAGTGGGAAACACACGCTCACGCACCCCCACTCTTGGTGGGAGGAAGAAGACGCGTGGGGGACACTCTCCCATGTGCCTGCACGCTCTCCCATGTGCCAATTGTAGCATAAGATTGATCTGAACCGTCCAAATGTTACAGATAATTTTTGGTTAGATCTAAACCATTTGGAGTTCGATTTCAACGAACAAATAATGATTTTCAATTATTTGGATCATTTTGGACTCATCCGTATGGTGGAAATGTTGAGATTCTCCATTAATACTTTTGATCTAGACAGTTCAAAATTTAGATCAATTTTGGGCCTGATCTAAGTCATTTGGAGTCCGATTTCAACGATCAAATAGTATTTTTCAACTATTTTGATCATTCCAGACTCATCCGTACGGTGGTAATGTTGAGATTCACCATCGGTACTAATAATCTGAACTGTTCAATTTGAATTCTTAAGGAAATTAGGAATATGGTTTGCTTCGGACGACAACAACTGCAAAGCCGTTGAGGTTTTGGCATAGCTCCACCATTTACCTCATCTTCAAACATTGAAAGTCGTAAATTGTTCAGAAGGTCCCCGTCTTCCGATTTCATTTCCATCCACAATCACCAAGATCACCTTAAGATGTGTACTTAAAAGTCCGCCGCGACATGAGAGTGCTGGGGAAGCTTCCCTGTCTTTATATACTGAAACTACAGAGTTGCTTGCTTTCTAGCAAGCTTACATTCTTTGCAGACTCGTTCCCTTGTCTGGAAGTTCTTAAATTGGAAAAATTGAATATTAAGATATGGAAGCAGAGGAGACGTACAATGCCATCCCTCAAGCATTTGGTCATCAAACGTTGCACCGACTTGAACATGCTCCCCTCGTGACTATGGAGTTCGAATGCCATGCAAGATGTGGAGGTGTTATGGAGCAACTTGGAATTCGTAACCTTTCTTCAGGAATCGCAGAGGAATCTTGGGTTTAATCTGCACATATGTCCTCCTCCGGATGACGAATTTTATCAAAGAAGGGCCGTATAATGGTGGCTTTATCTGGAGAGCCAGAGTTCAGGTACGCTTCATCTTTATTTCAAATTTGACTTCCAGTTAAATGTTCTTGCTTTTATCTTTTCCACAAAAAACAAGATGACAGACAACTTCCGTGGAATTGGACAATGGTGTTCCTTTCAATTGCTGCTGCAACTTTCTTACCTGCAAGGGTTTGGAGAGGAAGAAAAGGTTATTGTTTCCTCTGGGTTGCTTTCTTTTGATTATTGTGAAATGATTTGGTTTGAATCGGCTTGTATGTCCTCATTAAGATTTCTTATTTGTCTAAAAACATTATGCAAGACTTACGTGTTGTTGTTGGTTTTTTTTTTTTTTTTAATGACTTTTCTTTTCAAAGAGGTTATTACCGTTGTTTTTCTTCCATTAACTTTGGCTTTTTAACATTGACTGCTTTTATTGGCTTGCGGTTATAAAAAGCATCCTCATTTACTATTCATTTTATTTGTCTTTTATTCAATTGCTTAGCCGAGCATTTTGAAAAATCTACGGTTATAAACTCTTAAGTTATTTGACGTTATGAGATTTATTGCTTAAACGTTATTGCCTTTGTTCTCTTGAATTGCCAGTGGCCGGATCTCTTGGTATTAACGTCTATCTTCCTTTAAAAAGTAAATAGAGGTTCGCGTCCAGCGTAGAGTTTTTAAATTAAGAGTCTTGTTATTTCTTTTTTGACGAAAAAACAGTGTTTTGTTCATTTTGGATAAAAGAGAAAGGTATATAAATTAATTGTATATATATTTTTGAGAGATTTTTGATGTGTTTTTTGAGTGGAGTTTTGGGCTTAACCATTTATGCAAAGTTGGTTTAGGCTATACGATAATGAATTGGGCTCTTGTATTCTGGAGAAATCAAGTCAAGAGCAGTTTTACTGTACCGGTTAAATTGAGACTTTCTACACCGCATATGGCTTGAATCTCCTTAAAGAAAGCGAGATTTCAATGTCTCAGTCCAAACTGATTTCATTTCAATTTTAACTTTATTGTAATTTTCATTACATTATTGTATAATTTTACCAGCAATTGAAAAATCCACGAAAAGCATTGGAGATTTTAACAAGCTATTTCGTTTCAAATGAGCCTATTTTAAGAGATGGAAGTGCAAAGTGCTCTTCTATCTAAGCCTTCTCAATGTCTCTTATGTTCTTACTGCAAAGAATCCTAAAAAAATCACTACTGAGAACATGACTGAAGCACAAGTGAAAGCTCATGAAGAAAATATTAAAAAATATACCAAAGATGAGTATAATTGTCGATGCTATTTACTACAATACTACTTACACTTCTGCAAAGAAAATTTGGAAAGCTTTACAGAGTAAATATGATACAGAAGAAGCCGGAGTGAAAAAATATGCGCCGAGTCGCTTCTTTCGATATCAAATGATTGATGGAAAGTTCGTCGCGAAGCAAGTCTAAGATTTTCAAATAGTTGTAGCAGAAGTTAGATCCGAATGCATGAAGATTGGAGACAATCTAATTGTTTGTGGTATCATCGATAAGCTACCACCTTTGTGGAGAGAGTTTCAAAAGTCGATGCATCATAAACAAAAGGAGATTTCATTGGAGACCTTAATCACGCATATTCGCCTAAAAGAGGAAGCTAGAGGTCAAGATGCTTTGGTATTTCAAAATGGTAATGAGGATTCCATGACAAAGGTAAATTTAATTTATGAAAATAATAGTTTGCCCAAAGGTCAAAATACAAGAAATAGTTATTTGAAGCCGCAAAGAAAATATTTCAAAACATTTAGTAGACCTCACAAAAAAGGGTTTCAAAGTCAAAATGATAAAAACCAAGGACCCTCTTCACAAAATCAAGCTTGTTTTGTTTGTGGTAAAAGTGGGCACTTTGCTCGAATTTGTAAGTTTTGGAAGTGAGAAAATAATCCTCAAGTTAATGTAACTGAGGAACCTTTTGTAGCTATGATTACAGACATTAACGTGGTTGAATTCGTTGAGGGGTGGTTGGCAGATTCTGGTGCCAATAGGCATGTCTGTTATGATAAAGATTGGTTCAAAAATTTTATTCCATTTGAAGAAGAGAAAAATATTATGCTTGGAGATTCAAGTAAAACCAAAGTTATTGGGAGTGGTGAGATTGAGCTGAAATTTACCTCTGGGCGTATATTGATGCCCAAAGATGCTCAAAGATGTACTCTATACATAGTCTATGAGAAAGAATTTGACGTCAAGTTTTTTATTCAACAAAGCGAGCTTTAAACAAACTATGGAATCTGATCAATATGTAATTACAAAAAATGGAATTTTTGTGGATAAGAGCTATGTTTGTGATGGAATGTTTAAATTGAGTATTGAGAATAAAGTATAGAATGTTTCTCTTTATATACATTGTTCTTTAATTATTTTTGGGCTGCATGCTTATGTCGTATCAATAATAGATATGTTGCAATGACTAGTTTTTGATTAATTCTCAAATTTGACAAAAATCATTTGTGTAATATTAAAGAATGTAATCATGATTGTAGAGATTTGACAAAGGTTATTCGATGCTCGCATTTCACTCTTAAATTTTTAATGGAACATTTTTTAGTGAGATGTTTTTCTTTTTATGAAAAAGAAAATTTATTTTTAAATCCAAAAATTAGTGGGGGTCCAGATTTTTAGAAAATATTTTTTTCAGGAGGTTTGGCTGGAAGGTCTTTCTTCAGGTTTATTTTCTTTAAACTTTTTGGAATAAAGCCGGGTGTTATTATCTTTTTGGTGTTAAGTATACGTTCAATGCATTTAGATGCACGGGAAAATAAAATTTCAAATGGTTTTTTATTTACGTCGGATACGTCTATTATATTTGTTGCCGTTTGATTTGTTTAGAACGTACATTGTATTAATTTTTGGACTGCTTGTACTGTTTTATTATTTCTTAAACCGTTTTAGAATTTAAGTGTACTTTATTGCATGCTCTAGCTGCCGTATTGTTTGCAAATTCAACTATGAAACTTGAGCTGCTTTGGCTTCAATAAAGAAGTAAATTGGTTGAAAGATTTCTTACATGGGATTTTCTTGTGGGAAAATCAACTTCACTCATATTAATACATTGTGATTGTATTGCTACAATTAATAGAGTATAAAACCATTATGATAACGAAAAATCCAAATCCTTTAGAAGAAAAATACTTATAGCACTGTGAGATTTTATTTAATTGATGAAGTTATTAACGTGAATTATATTAAGTTATGTGATAATCTTGCAGATCCACTAACTAAGACATTGACAAGATAATGAGTCTGGAATATATCGAGGGGAATGAGATTAAAACCCATAATTCAAGAGCCATGTATGAGGATACCCAACCTAGCGACTAAAGATCTTGAGAACTGGATTCAATGAAAAAACGAATCATATGATAGTCGTAAGAAATGCACTATTTATTTTATTTCTCATTCCTATGATGTGAGTGTATTTATCCTTTAAGGTTGCGGAGGATGAGTTTTTGGAAAAACTCTTAATAAAATCATGTAGCTCTTATGAGTAGGGTGTAAGAATTACAGGAGCACTATTGACAGATTTCACCTATGTGAGTGTGGGAGTGGGACCACTCTCTATGAGAATTGGGTTTATTATCAAATACACTCATGAAACCGGGATTAGCACAATGTCGAAATGTGCTGGCTAATAAAGCTCATGTTAACACCTGGGTTATTATGTGTAAATAATAATTCTTTATTTTCTTTAAGTAGTTATAGTTCAAGTCTGAGACCACTACTGACTCTGGAATAAAGGTTGTTATTTTACTAAGTAAGGGTTTAATGCAGAGCACATATTCATGATGCATAATGATCATTATTTGTCTGGAAGTATCTTTTTTATTTATATTATTTTTTTATTATTAAAAAATAGTGGGGGAATATTGGTTTTTTTTTAATAAATAGGTTTTTTTTTTTTTTTTTTTAATAACTTTTCTTTTCAAAGAGGTTAATAACTTTTAACATTGACAGCTTTTATTGGCTTGCGGTTATAACAGGCATCCTCATTTACTATTCATTTTATTTGTTTTTTATTCAATTGCTTAGCTGAGCCTTTTGTAAAATCTACAGTTACAAACTCTTAAATTATTAGATGTTAGATTTATTGCTTAAACGTTATTGCATTTATTCTCTTGAATTGCCAGTGGCCGGATCTCTTGGTATTAACGTCTATCTTCCTTTTAAGAAGTAAATAGAGGTTGGCGTCCAGCGTTGAGTTTTTAAATTAAGAGTAATGTTATTTCTTTTTTGACAAAAAAATAGTGTGTTTTTTATTTTGGATAAAAGAGAAAGGTATATAAATTGTATATATATTTTTGAGAGATTTTTTAGATAATAGAAAAGTGTTCTTTGAGTAGAGTTTTATGCTCAACTATTTGTGTAGAGTTGGTTCGGGTTATACGACGATCAGTTGAGCTGTTGTATCCTAGAGGAGTTAAGTCAAGAGAAGTTTTGTTGCATCGATTAAATTGAGACTTTATACATTGTAGAGGATTTGAATCTCTCTAAAGAAAATGAGATTTCTATGCCTCAGTCTAAACTAGCTTCATTTCAATTTTAACTTTATTGTAGTTTTTATTACATTATTGTGTAATTTTACCAATAGTTATATATATCATTTTCCTACTCTTTATACTCTTGTAGGTTTCATCACTTCGAATTTGGTTGTTTAGATCATTTTTGGGACGTAACTTATGTTTCGATTACTTTTAAATATAAATTTTCAACTATTTTTATCAAATTTATTCAAATTTTAAAAGTTCTTTTCAAATTCACTCTTGAGATTTTCCTGCTGCATCCTTGCACCACTTCTCTAGATGTCTTTCTATGAGCGTCTCTACCTTTGCCAAGCACTTGTGCTTCGTGTTCGAGTCAAAAAACCTCGACCTGTCCTCAAAATTTCTACCATTACTACTGTTGTTAGCACCACCACTCTTTAGAACGATGGGGCGAAGAAGAAGAACTCGTCTAAACTATCAAATTCTTCAACTTTTTCTTTACCATTTATTTATAAAAGGGTTTTTCGTGTTCATCTCTCTCTCAACCGACTCAATAAAGACTATCCATTGAGGTAGTCCCTTGCGGTTACTATTTATTTATAAAAGTTTTTCGTGTTCACGGCGACGTGGCCTGATGGTTTTTTCTGGACGACGGAGCTTGGTGGCCGATGGAACTTTTGACACCATTATTCGGCGGTGCTAGAATTTTTTTATATTTTGTAAAATTATTGACGTGGTGTCATTTTATTGGGGGTTGTTAAAGTCACAAAAATAGACGGACTGTTTTGAAGGAGTTTTGAATTGAAAATGAAGTAACGAAAAATTTTAATAATTGTGAGAATTTTAAAAGTTTTCATTCTTGCAAACATGACCTTATTGTGACAAAAGTCTTTCTTTTTAAATCAGAGCACCAAACGAGTCTTTTCTTCTTCTCAGTGCCCCACGAGCCTTTTTCTTTCTGAATGCATTTTTCTTTTTTATTTGAATACTTGTTCCTTCTAAACTGTCTTTGTTTCTATTTACCGCCATCTCAACCAAGAAAACGAATAAAAGGAAAAAAGAAAAAAGAAGAAGCAAAGGTTACACAATCTGAGCAGTGTGGATCCGGGAGCAGAAGTGGGAGTTGGGAATAAGAAAGAATGGCGGGAGAGTCTTTGACTCTTTGTACTTTGCTGCTAGAGAAATTGTCGTGGGTACTTGAACAAAAAGAATACTTCTATCTCGTAGGGCATTATATATTCGAATCACTTCATAGTGGTTTGGATCAAAGCTACCATATGTATCTTATAACTTTGATTTTGGTTGTTATAAGATCATTTTTGGGAATGTAATTCATGTTGGGGGTTATTTTTTATATAATAAATTCTGAACTTTTTAGGCTATTTTATCAAACGAATTTCTCCAAATTTTAACAATTGTTTTCAAATTCATGATTGAGATTTCGTCTCATCATCATTATTTATCATTTTAGAATTTAGATATTCATCGTATCAATTAATTTAAATTATAAATATTGATGGAATTTCTTGTGACTAAAGTATTTCTATTCGAGAATTGGCATAGGAGACTTAAAAACGTAATTAAGCCTTGTTGCCGACTACAAATCAGTAACACGAGTTAGAAAAAACGAACATTTTATTTTAAATAGTCTGGCCAATGGCACGCGACCATTTATTAAAGCACAAATTCGTTAAGAAGAAATCATTAGAAAATAAGCAAACAAAACCGAACGACAAGGAAGCCACAATTTATGTACAGGACGAAGTTACCGCCAGTGGCCCAGTTATCATAAAAGTCAGCCTCTAGAGGTGGATCGATTATCAGCTTACGAAACCACGCCAGTTTCAGCGTCATTGCGGCTCTCAAGTTGCTCTCTAACACCTCCACTTCTTGCAAGAGCGGAGAAAAGTATCGTACCAGAGGGAGCGTAGTCAACTCATAGCATCGATCGATAACCAAATGCCTTAGGTTCTGCATTGCATCACTCCCCTGTTTCCACTCTTTAATCCTCAAATTTTCCAATCTAAGAAATATGAGTGCTGGAAACATATTTCCAAAGATGTAGAGCTGACTAGAAAGCAAGCAGCTTTGTAATTTCAGAATCTCAAGATTGACGAGATTTCCCAGAACTTTCATGCAAGCACACTTGTCGCAAGGTTATCTTTGTGATTGTCTCTGGAAATGAATTCGGCAGACTAAGAATCTCTGAACAATTTATAATTTTCAACTTTCCAAGGCGGTGTAAATGTTGGACGCTGGCCAAAGCATGTCCTGCTTCGCTGTTGCTCTCGTTTGATGCAAACCATATTCCTAATTTCCTTACATTAGGGAGCTTAGCCTCGACAATGGGTCAAGCAGTTTGTGCGTCAAGTGATACGGTGGAGAGGACTTGGAGATTTGAAAGAGCTTTAATTTCTGTGTCCGACTGGTTCGGTAAACTCACTGGCCCAGACATATAGAGATTCCTTAAATGTCGCAGCTTCCATATCCCGTTTGGCAAACAATTAAAAAAAGTACCTCTCAGATCGAGCGTTTCTAGGTTCGTAAGGTTGCCAATGGAAGCTGGAAGAACTTTCAGTGCATCTGACTGCACACGTAAGTACCTCAAATGGATCAATCGTTTGATCCACGTGGGAATGGAGTAGACATATAGATTGCCGAAGTTAAGCACCCGTAGCAAGTTGAAGTTTTCCTGGACCCATTTCCAGTGGTTTCGATCAAAGCTACCATATGTATCTTCTTCGAAGAACAACAAAGAACGAGCAATTGAGGGGCCGGGGGTGTTTGAAGACATGTATAGATCAAGAGTGCTACCCTGAATGGAAAGCCTGCGAGAATTTTTCCATGATGAAGATTGACATTTCTAGGTACGTCAAAAAACTTCTCTTCCGCACCCTTTGATATGCAGAGGTCTCGCAGAAGGTCGTGGACGTGACATGTCTTCGCACCTCCATCTGACCTCCTCTCAACCACTTGGATCAAGTTTCGGTGAATGAGCTCCTTCAAGTACTTTTCAGCAACGTACTCAATGTCTTCATTGCCACCACAATTTATGAGTCCCTCTGCTATCCATAATTGGATCAGTTGCCTTGCAGGGATTTCAAAGTCTTTCGGGTACGCACCTAAATACATAAAGCATGATTTCAAGTTTCGCGGCAGGTGGGTGTAGCTTATGTCCAGAATGTCATCACGTAATGTTGTAGCCTGAGCGTGGTACCAATTTACATCGGCAATCACTTTTGACCATATTCGATCAGTCTTCCCTTTTAAAACGCCACATAATACCAAAATTGAAAGTGGTATGCCAAGACCTTGTGCTATTTGTCTCCCTTGATCAATTGGGAATTGTGAAAGATATCTTTTTGGCAATTCCATCTCCTGAACGAGTTTCCGGCTTTCACTTTCGTTAATGAATGGAAGAGAGTAGGGGCGATTAAGAGTTGTATGTGAAGTAACTTCTTGTATGGGGCTAGTGATTAATATCCTACTTCCATTAAAGTCATCAGGAAAAGCAGATCTTATCTCATCCCAGATTTCAGTTATCCAAACGTCATCCATGACTATTAGGTACCTCTTCCCTCGCAAGTATTCCAACAGCTTCTTCTTTAATTCATCCCTACTCATGTCTTCGAGGCTCCTTATCAAGTCATCTGATTTTGGCATCTGACACTTTCGAATTTGCAGCAACAACTCCCTGGTTCTGAAATTTTGAGATACACTCATCCATACTCTACAATTAAAGCGGCTCTTGATTGCATCATTATTATAGATCTCTCTGGCTAGGGTGGTCTTCCCCAGCCCACGCATACCCGTGATTGAAATCACATCAAATTTTGAATTCCCTTCAATAAGCTGCTTTAGTAGGGTTGCCCTCATGTTGGTGTGCAGATGTTCAGGGACGAAACTCTGCAGATATTCAGAGACCAAACTACTCCTCGTAGCTTTGCTTTTTCCTTCACTAGTTTTAGCCCTTTCAGTTGCGTCCTTGGATCTGAATAGTTTTCGCACAAGTTCATGAATAATACATGTCGTTGCATCTCCATCTGACCTCCTACTAACCACTTGGATCAAGCTTCGATCTACGAGCTCCTTGAAGTAGTCTTTAGCAACATCCCTCGTGTTTCTTTCTCCACTGCGCTCTATGAGTCCCAGACTGATCCATTCTTGAATTAGAAATTCCACGGGGATTTCAAGACCACCCTCGTATTTTTTTAAATGCAAAAGGCATGGCTTCAGGTGCAGGGGCAGGTGGGTATAGCTCAAGTTCGTAGCCCATGGTTTTTCCCCCTCCCATGCATTATCCTTAAGAGACGAATGTATTTCAGCAAGCACTTCCAACCATGCTTCGTATGTCTTCTCTGTGTTTGCCAAACAGCTCCCTAATAACACAATTGAAAAGGGTAAGCCCCGACAATATTCTATCATTTGTTTGGCTAGAGTTTCCAAGACAGGAGGACATTCTTCTCCTCGGAACACCTTCTGATGGAAGAGCTCCCAGCTTTCTTCTTCATTAAGTAATGGAAGATTGTACCGAGCAGACCAAAGTGGACGCTCATTGGCTATCGAGTTGGTTGTGATTAATATTCTGCTTCCGTTCCAGTTATCAGGAAAAGCAGATCTTATCTTCTCCCAGAGTTCAAGACTTCCGTCGCCGTCCAGGACTACAAGATACCTCTTCTCTAGCAAGCATGTATACAGCTTCTCAAGTAATTTCTTTGGGGTCTTGTTGAGTGTCCTTCCCAACTCAAGGGTTATTGGCATCTCTTCTAAAATATTAAGCAACACGTTTTTGGTTGCTGAAGATCGAGATACCGGCACCCATACACGGCATTTAAATTTTAAAATGTGTCTTGATGCAGCCACTATTATATAACGAGGAATGTTACGTACAATCATTTTTACGTATATTTTGTGCACTTCACTGATATGATTGGTTAGATTAATTTTTTTTTAATATCCAATCAATCATATCACTGGAGTGCACAAAAAAGTGCACAAAAATAACTGCACATAAAATTTTTGTTATACAATTTCCTGGCAACTGTGGTCTTGCCTAACCCACTCTAGCCCACGATTGGAATCACATCAAGGTTTGGGATCCCCATAGTAAGCCAGTCAGCCAATGCAGCAAAGTGTTTAACGAAGCCCACCGCGTCATCTTCCTCGACGTCTCTTTTCGCCTCTGACGTGTCTCCTCCACCGTCGGATCTACATGACTTGCTGCACCTCCTTCGATCCCGAACTTTTCTATATTTGTGGCCATTTCTTCGATCGCTACTTTGATGCCTTTTATCTTCTTTACAACATCGTCGAGCACTTTTGCTTTGCTGACGACTTCTATCTGCCTCCGTTTAGCTGTCGCACCTTTGAGAATCAGCATGTCGATAGCATCCTCAACATTGAAAACAATGTCTCTGATTTGCCTGCGATACTGCTCCACTCTTTTATGCTCGTCCCGTTTCTTGTCAAAGTACTCGACGCAGTTGTGCATCATCCAAGAGAGCTCGGTGCGGATTGATTCTGCCTGAACCTCCACCCCACGATAGAAATGTGGTTCTTCATCAATCAGACGCGACAGGCGATGTAAGAGGAAAGTAACAGCACAGTAGGCCATATTTGCTTATCTTCTCTCCCTTAGAAACTCCTAAAATTTTGTTCCTCTCTTTAATAAGGAGTGATGAGGGAATGGGAAAGGGATGCTAGAAACAATCTACAAAGTTCCTGAAGACAACTGAATTTAGCAATAATTTCCCGGATTCTTTCATTTTCTTAGCTAGGGTGGTTCGGTGGATAGAGAAACATGATAAAAGAAAATTTGACCTTTCGTATTTATAAATCTCAAGTCATCCCAAAATAGGGCTGAGCAAAAATTTGAAAATCCGACTCCGACTCCAACTCCGTTCCGACTCCGCTCCGGCTCCGACAAGTCGGAGTCGGAGTTGGAGGATTTTTCCGGTGGGAAGTCGGAGTCGGAGTCCAGGCGGATCCGACTCCGACTCCGCTCCGATCCGACTCCGATACTCCGACTCCGACTCCGCCTTCGATTCCGACTCCGACTTCCCACAGACTCCGACTCCGACTCCGCTAATGTATATATTTTATAAATAATATATGTGTTTTTCTATATATTAATCATATAAATATAAATATAATAACAAGTAATATTAATGTATAAATACTAAAATGCTTAATAACATGTAACATTATAATACTAATGTATAATATAACATATAACACTAATATATAAGTAATAAATTTATAATAGCATTTAATACTAATGTATAAAAATTAAAATTGATTATATAGATTTTATATAACTATATCTTATATATTAACATCATTAGTTAAATTCAATAATATACTAGTAATTCACACTAGTTATTAGTTATAAACTTATAGTAAATAAGTTAATAAATATTAATAATTTACTATATACTAATAGACTAATAGTATTAGACTATTAGTATATAGTAAATTACTAATATATATAATAGTATACTATTAGTTATATATATTAAATTAATATCTTTAAGTTATTATCTATTAGTACTATACTACTAGTGTAACTAGTGTTATCACATATTATTAATTACTAGTTACTAGACTATAGTAAATAAGTTAATAATTATTACTAATTTACTATATATTAATAGACTAATAGTATTAGTATTAGTATTAGTGTATTACTAATATATTATATATATATATATATATATAATAGTATACTATTAGTTAATATATATTAAATTGATATCATTAAGTTATTATCTATTAGTACTAGTGTAACTAGTGTTATTACATATTATTAGTTACTAGTTAGTAGTTATTACATCTAGGCTATCTAGTTATTTTTTTTTGATGGAAATATGCTTCATAGCATTCATTCATAAACGAAGTTACAACTGTGACTTATCAATACAGGAGAACCAGACTATAAGTCAACTAACGCAACTGCTCAGGAACTTCCCCGCCAACAAATTTCTTTGTGACGGACATTGTCTTAACTTCTACACCTTCTCTCATGACTGCAGTCAAAAGAGAAAGCGCTATGTCAAACCAGAGCTAACACAACCTTTCTTCCGAAGAAGAGAAGTACCCACACGCTCCATCCTCCCAAGGAGGAGGAGTACAACCACACTCTCTCCTCCCAAGGAGGAAGAGTACTTACACCCACCTTCCTCCAAAAGAGGAGTAGGACAAACACTCATATTCCTCTAAAAGAGGAAGTGGGACAGTAGCCTATTTTATTATTTTTAAAAAACTAAAACAGATTAACTACAAAGCAAAAGTAAAGGGCTGGAAAAAAAACAAATGGGCCCTGCCCTAGTTAAATATCCAGCCCGTAGGAATCTGAATGGGGGCCCGTAGGAATTTGAATGGGGGCCCAACCCGATTAGGGTTTCATCTCACACAAAGCCGCCGCCGCCCGTCTTCGTCCCTACAAGCCTCAGCATCCTTCCCCCGCCCGGCTCCTGCTCAGTCCTGCAAGGCTCCCATCAAAACAGGTTTCAGACAACAGAAATAGAGATGGTTCCATCCCCGTCACCGTCGCCAGCCCACAACCACCAAAAAACCCATACAACACCTCGGCTAGACTAAACGGAAACAGGGACGCTAGCCAAAACCAAAACAGAGACGAAAACACTGTCCATTTCCCATCCCGTCTGCAGGCACTACACGAAAAAAACCTGCAAGCAAATAAAAGAAACCAGAAACTTAAAACGGTGCGTCACCCCCAATCCGGCCACCATCCAAGAGAAACTCCACCGTGAGATTAGCTTGGACTTCAACCCAGAAACCTCCATCAACCCCCATGCCTTCCAGCCGCTCATCCCAAAAATCACCTTTGTTTTCCATGGAAAAAACAAAGTCACTGAACCGCTCGGGATAACACCCCAGAACAACATGCATACCAAGGCTTCTGAACTCAAATCCATGGCTCTGCACAACACTGAAGGCCCTCCCCTTTACCACCACGCCCAGCTACGTGGTTGTCCATGGTGGTCCCTCTTTCAACCGAATCGCACTCACGGCCAAAAAAACGACATCGAAGCCCTCCACCTCCATCGTGTAAAAAGCCTTCATCCCGACCGATTGAAATAAAAAGGTAGACGGCTTCAACATCCTAAACCAGCGACGTCAAAGCCCTCCATCTCCATCGTGTAAAAAACGCTTCCATCCCGTCCGATTGAAAAAAATGGTAAGCGGCTTCCATGTCCTTGACCATGTGATGAAAAACACTTTCCGGCCACCATGATCGCCTCCAACCGACGCTTATTAAAACGGAAAACAATCAAAAACCAAACAAAATGGGTGGAGGAGGGGGGAGCCGTAGCTCCCACCCCCCTCAAACGGTTTAAAACCCCTCTTTTTCTTAGAGAGAAGGATGAGCTTCTCTCTCTAAACTTTTTCTTCAATCCGAGACGACCTGTTCCTATCGGCTATCTAGTTATTAGACTATAGTAAATAAGTTAATAAATATTACTAATTTACTAATTTAATAGTATTAGCATTAGTGTATTACTAATATATAATATATATAAAAATTATAATAGTATAGTATTAGTTAATATATATTAAATTAATATCTTTAAGTTATTATCTATTAGAATTAGTGTAACTAGTGTTATTACATATTATTAGTTACTAGTTATTACATCTAGTTATTATTAGTTATAGACTATAATAAGTAAGTTAATAAATATATTAGTAACTAGTTATTACATCTAGTTATTTGTTATAGACTATAGTAAATAAGTTAATAAATATTACTATATATTAATAGACTAATAGTATTAGTATTAGTATATTACTAATATATAATATATATATATATAATAGTATACTATTAGTTAATATATATTAAATTAATATCACAATATAATTACATAATTATTAAATATATTCCCTTGGATATAAAAACAATAAAAAAAATTTGTCAAATTTCTAATATATAACTAACTCTCTAAGTTAGTAATAATTAATAAAGTAATAATTAACTAGTGATTTTTTTAGTGAGTTAATTAAATAATACACATTAAATTGTTACTTAATTTTATTTTCTAATGTATTAATTTTGGTTAGATAAATTAGAAATCTCAAATTATATTTAAAAAAAAAAAATTGATATGGAAGCCCAAATCCTATTAGAGTTGCAAATTGTAAAATTGAAATGTTAATTGGGTCAAAGAAAAAAGTCTAAAAAAAAGCCCAATAAAAAGCCCAACTCCGACTCCGCTCCGACAAGTCGGAGTCGGAGTCGGATCGGAGTGGAGTCTAAGCGAAGTCGGAGTCGGAGGTCGGATTCGGCCTCCGACAAAGTCGGAGTCGGAGTCGGAGGAGGCCAAATCCGACTTCGACTTTGTCGGCTCAGCCCTACCCAAAAGTCTTTATTTTTTTTTGGATGATACTAGGCAGGAGATGTGGTCACTAAATGTGTCATTGAGTGTAAATGAATTTTTTTATTTTTTCAAAATTATTTTTTTAAAAAACTTAATCATTAAGAAAAAAAATAAAAAAAAATATATAAATTTACTAATAAGCACTTTCTTAATTATTAAAAAAATAAAAATAAAAATAAAAATATATGAGTGGATAGATTTGATGGGTATATTTAATAATCATATTATTATTTATTTTTTTTATCAGTCATAATTGTAATTATTGACCGACCAATTCATAGAATACAATTACATCATTGAATCATTGTCCCAAAAATCGTTCTTAATCGCAATTGAAGGCACAATATGCGAAAGTGATTGCAATTATTCCCCCAAAACTCTCTCTTTTATTAGACATGGTTTTTTTTTTCCCTTGGACTTCAGTATGGTTGTATTCTTTACCCGGCATGATCAAATCATCACTATGACTATATCTTCTACTCAGGACAGGCTAGGGGCAGGTCGCAGTGAATAAGTGGCTTTTATACCATCCGATGAAATTTCGACAGAGCATCCTCTTATTCAAAGTTAAAAGAATATTTTTGATGAATGTATATGATAAATTTAACTTTTGACTATCCTATTCATATAAGTTTTTATATTAAAATAATTATTTTTTTATTACATAACAATAAAATAATATAAAATAAATTTGATTTTGACTATTCACATCAAAATCTTCATATTAGATTATTCATTTTTTCATTATATAGTAATGAGTAATTAATAATTTAAAAAATATTTAATTTTTTTAATTATTAATTTATTTTATTTTATCATATTTTACTATTCTACTTATTATATGTTAGTTAATAATCATATTCTAATTAAATTAAATATCAAGAGGAGATAGAGTTCCAAACAAATAATAAAATAAATATTTGCTCCTTAAATAATAACAAGCAAATTTGATTTTACTTTTACAAATACTATAGCTAAAAGCTAACAAATTTGAGTTTGCATAATCCATTGCAAGTAGTTTTTCATCTCTAATAGCTAAATGTGACTTTATTTTTACACTCGGATAATCCATTAATCATTCTAAGAGCATTGTTAATGGATTAGACATATGTAAAGGACAATTTTGATGAATGTAAGATGAATTTAGATTTTGACTATTCTATTTACATAAGTCTCCACATTGGAATAGCTATTTTTTATTATATAACAATAAAATAATATGAGATAAATTTGACTTAAACTATTCACATCAAATCTCTACATTGGATTGTCTATTTATTTATTATATAGTAACGAGTAATTAATAATTTAAAAAGTATTTAGTTTTTTTAATTATTAATTAATTTATTTTATCATATTTTACTATTTAATTTAAAGAAACTGACGGAAGTTTGTGAATGTATATGGAGAGAATAGAGAGGGTGTTATAAAAAAAAAATAATAATAAGTATTTGATTGTAAACAATAGATATCAAATTTGGTATTCTCTTTACAATTACTGTAACTAAAAGCTACAAAATTTGCTATTGGCTAATCCATTGCAAGTGAATTTTTTTCCTAATAGTTATAAAGTACAGTTTATTTTGGATATAAATAATCCTGTGAGAGTGCTCTAAGTGGGAATAAATACCAGATAAGCAAATCTCATACAAACAACCTGGCCCCTCTCTTCTTCTCCTCTATCTCCTCCGCTCTCTTTCTTCCCAGTCATGGTATATCTATTTGAGTCATGTTATATAGAGTCGTCCCAGTAAGTGTGTACTAATGTCTAACGTGGCTGGTCCCACATTAGATTAAAAAAAAAGGATAGACATGCTCAATAGTCTGTCTCCCCCCCCTCTCGCTCCCGCCTTCTTCCTCCCCCTCTCTAATCGTAGAAATCATTTTTGGTCACAATCTCCAGTCGATTTCTAAGAGGGAATCATTGTTGTTGCTCAGAGCACCAAAGCGGCATAGATTTTGCTGTGAGTGGGACTTTTTCAGGTATGGATTTAGATATTTCAAGCATATGGAAGACGAGAAAAATATGATAAAGTCTTATATTTGTTTTGAAATGAAAAAATTGTGGGAAACTATCATGTTTGTTTTCAAAATGCATTTGGTTAAACCTAGAAGATTTATTCTGGAATAACTTTTCTTCAACCTTTGGTGGCCTCTCTAGCTTTAAGAGAAAAAAATAAATCATAGCAAGAGAAAGATAGAGAGTGGAGATTCGTTGGGGGACCTAGTGAAGAGAAGAAAGAGAAGTTATCTCTCTACTTTTGCACCGTAGCCATGGTTGAGTAGCTCCATTGAGGAAACACTCTGTTTCATTAAAGGCACGTGGCTCGCCACACAGATTAGTTCTCCTTGACAACACAGTACTGATGGCACATAGAGTTTTTTATATAAAAAGTCTACTCAACCCTTGGTCTGCCCATTGCACAACGCACACCCAAACCCGGTTTGCTTCCACGTCACGGTTCGTCGCCCACCCCAACCCTCACTCTCCCTCTCTGCTCACAAATTCTCTTTCTCCCTCACGATAGATGCTTCCTTCTCCCTCACTCTCCCTATCTGCTCACAATCCCTTCTCCCTCACCTAGACGAAGCCTGACCCCTCACTCTCCCTTCTTTGCCTAGCCCCCTACCTTTGGTCTGCCTACCGCTGCGAAGCCCCTCACTCACCCTCTCTACTATCATAAGTCATCAGATTGTAATATTTGAATTCATTCAAATATTTGTACAGATTGCAACAGCCCCTTAGTTTTATCTAGTTTGAATTTATTCAAAATATTTGTTCCTTAGAATTAGGAAGCAGTTTCAAACTACTCTGTATTTTAGGATTTCAAAACAAATGTTGTTATCCTGGATGCGTATTTAAATACTGCAAAAATGTATATGAAAAGTATGAGTGAATTCCTCAATCTAATATGGTATCAGTAGTCTAAGTTGATCCATTTTCCTTCTCCCTTTTCTTTTTCTTTTCTTCAGCACTCATGGCTACTGAGTTTGAATCTACCACCATTCTTAACACCAATGCACCCCAACAAACTCTCATCAGCATCAACGTTGCTGCTCAAGCCCCTCTCAAACTCACTTCTACCAATTATCTTTCCTGGCAACTGCAGTTCCAGACCCTCTTCATTGGCTATGACCTTCTTGGCTATATTGATGGCTCCAAACCATGTCCACCAGCCACCTTGTCCCAAGCCACTACCAATCCCAGTTTCATTCTCTGGATTCGACAGGATCAACTAATCCTCAATGCTATTATTGGCTCCATTTCACCTACTATTATTCCCTTTATAGCTCAAGCCACCGCCTCCAGACATGCCTGGACAATTCTAGCCAACACCTATGCTAAACCCTCCCGTGGTCGCATCAAACAAATCAAAAACCAACTCAAAAACACCACCAAAGGCTCCCTTGGCGTCACTGAATTTATGCAACACATCAAAACTCGAGCAGATGATCTTGCTCTTCTTGGAGCCTCCCTTGATGAAGAAGAAATCACAGATAAAATCCTTGATGGTCTCGGTGATGATTACAAAGAGTTGGTTCGTGCTGTCCAAGCAAGAGATACCTCCATCACCTTTGAAGAACTTCATGAAAAACTCCTCAACTTTGAAGCCTCCCTTCAAAGCATTCAAACTGAACCACACCATTTTCCAGCTACTGCCAATCCCACATACAAAAACACCAACAAAAACTGGCATACTTCTCAACCCCAAGGCAGCACCACTACAAATTGGCGCCCATCATTCCACTCAGCCAACCACCCACCTGCTATGACCCATGTAGGACCCAATTCATCACCAGGCTCTCGTCCTCCTCCCAGGCCATACCTTGGTCATTGCCAAATTTGCAGAATGCAGGGACACACTGCCAAACGATGTCCTTCATTTCGCCTTGTTCCCATTCACAGCTCTTCCCAACCATCCAGCTCTTCCCAACAAGGCACACCATGGCAACCACAAGCTCACCTTGCCAACCATCCTTCAACCACTCCATCTTGGCTCTTGGACAGTGGTGCATCACACCATGTCACCTCTGACCTGAGCAACCTCTCTCTGCATGCTCCATATATTGGCACTGATGACATCATGATTGGAGATGGCTCTAATCTTCCAATCACTCACACTAGTTCCACTTCTCTCAAAACTCATCTACATACCTTTACATTAAACAATGTTCTTTGTGTTCCATCTATGAAAAAGAACCTCATCTCTATTTCACAATTTTGCACTTCTAACAATGTTTCCATAGAATTCTTACCATCCACTTTTCTTGTGAAGGAACTGCAGACCGGGGCAACACTACTGCAGGGACAAACTAAAGATGGTGTATATGAGTGGCCTACCTCCTCCCTTTTGATTACCTTCTCTGCAATAAAGATCACGTCCTTCAACTGGCACCATCGCTTAGGACATCCTGCTTTTCCGATTCTCAAGCATATTGTATCTAGCAATCATCTCAGTTTATCTACCTCTTTATCTTCAGATTTCTCATGTAATGCTTGTCTTTGCAATAAAAGCCACAAATTATCATTCTCCAACTCAACAATTGTCTCTACCAAACCTCTTGAAATAATATTTTTCGATGTCTGGACCTCTCCAATTTTCTCACAAAATGGCTTTAAATATTATGTCATCTTCGTTGATCATTTCACTAAATATGTCTAGTTTTACCCACTCAAGAACAAGTCTGATGTCAAAACAGTTTTTATAAAATTCAAAGCCATTGTAGAAAACATTTCAATTCCACCATCAAAACCCTCTACTCTGACAATGGTGGTGAGTACATCTCCCTAGCTACTTTCCTTTCCACCAATGGTATCTCTCATCTCACCACTCCCCCTCACACACCTGAACACAATGGTTACTCTGAAAGAAGGCACATTCATATCGTCGAAACCGGTCTTGCCCTCCTCACACACGCTTCTTTACCGCTTTCCTACTGGACTTATGCCTTTGCCACAACCGTCTACCTCATAAATAGAATGCTCACTACCACTTTAAACCTCTCCTCACCCTATCAGAAAATCTTTCAGACAGCCCCAAACTACTCAAAATTAAGGTTCTTTGGTTGCTTAAGCTACCCTTGGCTCCGACCTTACACCTCACACAAACTAGAATCAAGGTCTAGGCCGTGTGTTTTCCTCGGATACTCTCTCACTCAAAGTGCATACTACTGCCTTGACCCTTCAACCTCAAAAATATATGTCACACGACATGTCAAATTTGTTGAATCTCAGTTTCCCTACTCTTCACTATCTGGTTCAGCATCTAGTCCTCCTCTCAACCCCATCAACACTTGGATTCCTGCACCAATTAAAGTTACCTCACCCTCATCCCAGCCGCCACTCAATATATCATCTGAAGTCATTGTTCCTCAGCAGCCTCTAAGTGCAGCTCCAGCAAACACTCCCATACAGGTGCCATCCACTCATCTAACCCCACCACCATTATCACCTCCTAACCCACCCGAAACTCATCCCACCCCCACTCACTCAATGACCACCCGAGCCAAGAACAACATTCATAAACCCATCACTAAAATGAACCTTCACACCCAACTCTCAAAATCTAATGACCTTGAACCAACCACCATGACTAAAGCCCTTCTAGATCCCAAGTGGCGTAAAGCCATGTCTGATGAGTGTGATGCTTTAGTGAGAAATGGCACATGGGAACTTGTTCCACCTGACTCTACACAAAATATAGTTGGGTGCAAATGGATTTTTAGAATTAAACATAACTCTGATGGCTCTATTGATAGGTTCAAAGCACGTTTGGTCGCAAAAGGATTTCATCAAAGACTAGGTGTCGATTATTTAGACACTTTCAGCCCTGTTGTAAAACCGACTACAGTTCGTGTTGTCCTCAGCCTTACTGTATCTCGGGGTTGGTCCTTACGCCAACTTGATGTCAACAACGCCTTTCTCCAGGGTCACCTCTCCAAGACTGTCCACATGCAACAACCACCAGGTTTTGTTGATCAAGATCATCCATCCTATGTTTGCAAACTTCGAAAGGAAATATATGGCCTCAAACAAGCACCGAGAGCATGCTATCATGAACTTCGCACTTTCCTTCTTCACTCTGGCTTCAAGAACTCTCATGCAGATACCTCACTATTTGTTCTCACTACTGCTGGACAGAATATGTATATCCTTGTATATGTGGATGACTTAATCATTACAGGTGACAACACTAAGATGATCGACTCCTTTGTTGAGGTTCTTGCTCGTCGCTTTTCAATTAAGGATCTTGGTTAGTTATCATATTTTTTAGGTGTGGAAGTAGTCCCCAACCAGCAAGGTATTTTACTATCTCAAAGGTGTTACATTTTGGATATTCTAGCTCGAACTCAAATGACAGATGCCAAACCTGTGCTCACTCCCATTCCAACTAGCCCACCTTTGCTAAAATCAGGATCTGCCTTGTCTGATCCCACTGAGTACAGAACAGTTGTTGACAGCCTTCAATATCTATTGATTACAAGACCAGACCTTGCCTTTGCAATTAACAAGCTCTCTCAGTACATGCACACTCCAACAACAGACCATTGGAGCTTTGTCAAACGTCTCCTACGCTATCTGTGTGGCACTATAAATGAAGGCATCCAAATACATCATCAGTCCCCATTGAATCTACACGCCTACTCAGACGCAGATTGGGCAGGTGACAAGGATGATTTTTCTTCTACCAGTGCTTATGTCATCTATCTTGGTCGCAATCCAGTCTCTTGGAGTTCCAAGAAGCAGAAAACCATTGCAAGGTCTTCCACTGAAGCTGAATATAGGTCAGTAGCTAATGCAGCAGCTGAGCTCAACTAGCTTTGCTATCTCCTAACAGATTTGGGTATTCAACTCCCTTGCTATCCAGTCTTATATTGTGACAATGTTGGTGCTACCCAGCTATGCTCCAATCCCGTATTTCACTCTAGAATGAAACATGTTTCCATCGACTATCACTTCCTTAGGGACCATGTACAAAATGGTGTCCTCCGGGTTGCTCATGTAGCCTCAGCAGATCAACTTGCAGATGCACTCACTAAGCCTCTTCATTGTGTCCGTTTTATTGATCTTAAATCCAAGATTGGACTTCTATCTCGAGCTCCATCTTGAGGGGGCATATAATAAGTCATCAGATTGTAATATTTGAATTCATTCAAATATTTGTACAGATTGCAACAGCCCCTTAGTTTTCTCTAGTTTGAATTTATTCAAAATATTTGTTCCTTAGAATTAGGAAGCAGTTTCAAACTGCTCTGTATTTTAGGATTTCAAAACAAATGTTGTTATCCTAGATGCGTATTTAAATACTGCAAAAATTTATATGAAAAGTATGAGTGAATTCCTCAATCTGATATCTACAACCCTTCTCCCTTACCCAAACGAATCTAGGGTAAGAGGCAAACTTGAATCAAAGGTAATGTTTTTTTGTGTGTGGAAAATATATAATTTGCTTAGTTCTTTAGTGGCTTAGTCCAAAGATTGTGACTCACTGAACTTGTAACTTGCAATTTCACTGAGGAATACCATTCCAGTAATTATTTCCATTCTCTTAAAGTTTTTTATTTTTATTTTTGGGCAATATTAAAGTTTTATTCCAGTAATTGATCAAACAGATCTTCATTTGTTTTGAGATTTTTCCATTATCTTTGTTTGTTCTGTGGTCGATCTGATGTTCGGAAGTGAAGTTTGGAATTGTAGAAATTTGTGTGCGCAAGTATAGTTATTAATAAATTTAGTTGTGCTTCTTCAGCTTGTAGATCTACTTCTTCACCCTTGTGTAAGTGCAATGGATGGTGGGGGAAGGACGACGCCGAAATGGGGGACATGAGACAACATACGCTGGCTGTTGGGGGTGGGGGGCAACGTTGTTTGGGGGAGGGGGGACATGAGCCAACGTACGCTGGCTGTTGAGGGGGGACAACATTGTTTGGGGGAGGGGGGGGGGGAGAAGACGCAGGACGTAACGGGGATTTTCTAGGAAAAAGACATTTCAAATGGAAAGATAGTTTTTTTTTTTTTTTTATAAAAAAAAAAGCCACGTCTGCTGGTGTGTGAAAGTTGTATAACAGTAGGTGGTTGAGTAGCAACTCTCTTTTATATATATTTAGTCCCTTCAAAATGTGCATTTGGCGATCCTTACATTCACGCTTTCACAAAAGCATGGCTTTAAATTCCTTAACATGTTAGATAAAAGTGGTTTGTAGTGGGTTGGGTAGTGTTACAGAGTGGTCGACAAAGCTACAAATTGGTGTGGATACCAGTGCTGCCAGACTGCTAGCTTGGCTTGGGACAGCTCGATTTTGGGATCCAGATTACTTGATGCTACGTTTGGTTGCGTTTCACTTAGGAAAAAAATAGTATGCCCCATAACTCTCCTTATTTTGGTTGTTCATGTATTTATTTATTTTTAAAATTTTTAAAATTTAATTGTTAAGAAAGTGACTATTAGTATATTGGTGTATGGTATATATATATTTTTAATATTTAAAGATATTTAAAAAAATGTGAAAAAGAAAAAAAATATATCATTTAACCTATGGAGCATGCCCAGCAGTTACCGTTGGGCAGCACAACAGTACCCTTTCACTTAACTAGCACGGCAGCCACATCCTGTATCCACATCTAGCAGTAAGCACCAGCAGTAAGAGTGTGGGCGCTCGATAGCACTACCCACTTATTTGGATGTTTATCTCATCTCAATATTCAAACATAATTTAAATACAAACATTTTTCAATTTCAAAATTTTAACTTTTTATCTAATCATTACAATTTTTTTAAAAATTTTCAAACAAAACATATAATTCAACTCTTTCAAATATCAAAATAAAATAATAATATTTTAACTTTATAATATTTTTATTCAATTTTTCTTGTCTCTCATTTTTTAAAATCTTATAAAATATCTTAACTTAAACTATCTTATTAATATCTACAAACATTTTTTTTATTTTTTTATTTTTTTTTATCTCCTCTCAATATTAAAACAAAGCCTTGCACTTTATCAATAGCATTTACTAACTCACCCAAAAAATTTAAATCACGTGGAAAATTTCAACACAAATAAGAACGAGTTCTAATGAATGAGTATGAAGAAAAGCCAATTAACTTGTATAGCTTGTCAAGATGATGTTAAGAAAAAGTGTAAATAGAAACTAATTGGAGAATATACGATCAGATGAATTGGAATAAACCTAGTAATATGATCTGTTTCACCTTGGATCTCCCTAAGCATCGTTGTTCTGCAACGGAGATCGACTAGCAACGAAGAAAGACTGAAGATTTCAGGTGCGACGGGCAGAAATAAATGGGTAGGAAAGTGAGAGTTTTGGAACTGCGATATCTTGCAAGGGGAGGGTGAGGCCGCCAGAGAGGAGAAAGTGAAAGTGAGATTTGGTTTGTGTCCAAATTACATTAGATGACGTAAAAATCTCTTATCCATCGTGTCCAATTTCAAGTTAATATCTTAATAGCATCATTCCAAAAATCATTCTTACTCATAGTTGCAATAGTAGTGCTACAGACAAGTACAAATATGTGCCTACCTGCGAACCCTACTAACACAACAGCTATTATATTAAAAAAAAATAAAAAAGGAAGAAAATGAAGAAAAGAGGGGGAAAAGCAGGAAGAGACAGCTTTGTTAGTCCATGGTTCTCCCATTTAGTTTTGGGCACAAGGTCCCTAGGGTATTTTCACCCTCTTCGACTTGCAAAAGTGGAAGAAGTTTTTTCATTCCAATGGAAGAAATGAAGTTCAAGAAAATGAAACGCAACACAAATTCCAACAGATTTCATTCTCTTCCTCGGCGTCAAATCTTCTGTATGAGTCTCTTGTAGGCATAAATCAGATGAAACTTGCATAAATCAGATGAATCTCTTGTAAAGCTGGGCCGACTCCAACTAATAAGGGGAACAAGATTAGGGTTGAGGAAGGGGACAACAGATTGCAACTAGGATGGCGACAATGAACTTGATTTTGGGGAAGATGACAACGAATTTGATTTGAGAAAGAAATCGAAATTTTTTTCTCAGGCACCAGAGGACTCTTTGAAATGGGGATAAAATTTTTTCTTCTATTTATCTTTTTTATGACTTTGGGACTGGTAAGAGGATTAGGGATGAAGTCGTATAGAGAGAGTGCCTGGGAGACACATTGAGTAGGGGGAGAGAAACAAAATCATAAAATGTAAAATGCACTGTTTGAAGAAGCCAAACATCCCATTTCACAAGTTTTTAAACATATCATTTTATTTACTCCAAAATGATGCGTCTCTCTCCACGTCGGATGTCGTCTGCGGATAGGCCCGAGTTTGTGCCTGGGTTTAGACTTTTTCTAATTGCAATTTCAGACACGATATGAGCAAGTCATGAATATGACAATAGTTGTAATTACACGGCATGACCAAGTCATAGTTGTAATTACACGGCATGACGGCATGACCAAGTCATAGGTCATAGTTGTAGTTACACGGCATGACCAAGTCATAGTTGTAATTACACGGCATGACCAAGTTATAGTGTCATAGTTGTAATTACATGACCAAGTCATAGTGTCATAGTTGTAATTACACGACATGACCAAGTCATAGTTGTAATTACACGACATGACCAAGTCATAGTTGTAATTACACGACCTGACTTACAAGGCATGACTAGGGGTGTTCAACCGGGTTTCAGACTGGGTATCCGGGTATACTCGGACCGGAATCCAGATTCAAAATCTGGACCGGGTTCCGGATCAAAACTGGGTTTTTTTTAAAAAAAAAAAATACTGTAACCTTTCTGTTATTATTATTTTTTTGTTGAAAATATGTTTACCAAAAATCCAATATTTATTGCAATTTTTTCAAGAATCATTGAGTGGATTCCTACCCAAGAATCATTCTCATCCTTTATTCAAGCTGTAGCATATACCACACCAACAGTTGGGTGACGGGCAAAATCACAGACTGGCCCTTGCGATTTGAGAACTTGAGATTCAAGGTTTGGGTTAAACATGGATCAGGTATTTGCAAAGAGCGTCGCATTTCCAGAAAGATATGAATTGCAGATAATTCTGAATGAGAATCACATTTCCAAAGACATAAATATTTATATATTTGGCATTTATCATATATACATATTACCTTGAATTGGTACTTGAAACTTATATTTTCTTAGGAAAAGGACTAAGTAGCCTCGCCTTAAAACAATAGTCTAGACCAACACCAGCAAAAAGAAAGAGAAGAAGATTCTCAGACACATAAACAGCTCCATCAAAAGCATGGGACAAGAAGCTTCCTGTATTGAGTTCCAGAGGTGGTCCGCTTCCCAGCATAGCAAGGCCTGCATTGTGGGGATATACTTGAGTTCTTGCACCATAAATTCCTTTCACACAACACTGAAGTAGTAAATTTCATACCTTTAACCAAGCCAAAAGCTGCAGACTGTAGTTTGAGACTTTGACTCGCAGAGCAGAGAAAGAGAGAGAGAGAGAGAGAGAGAGAGAGAGAGAGAGAGATCTGAATAGGGGGGGCGGCGCTAGAATAGAAGAAGAAGAAGTAGGGTTTTTTTTTTAGTTTATAAAACCGAGTATCGGGTTTTAAACCCGGGTTTCAGATTTAAAATCAGGTACCCGGACCGGATTAATCCGATTTTTCAAATCCGGGTGTCGGCCCGAATTTGATCCGGGCTGAAAACCGGTATAACCGGATTCCGGTCCGGGTCGGGCCGTATTCGGCCCGGATGAACAGCCCTAGGCATGACCAAGTCATAGTTGTAATTACTCGACATGACCAAGTCATAGGGTTATAGTTGTAATTACTCGGCACGACCAAGTCATAGTTGTAATTACAAGGCATGACAAAGTCATAGTTGTACTACTACAATAGTTGTCATTACAGGGTCTAACAAATTCATAACTGATAATGAAGTTACTGTTATGAACTCAATGAAAAATGAGAGAGTTTCAAGAGATTGAGAGAGAAAGAGATAGAACTCAGAGAGGTTATCAAACTTATGAATTCCTTAAAGGATTCAACGATATATATATAGGAGTACAAATGGGACTATGCTTTTGACGACTAGCACTATGCATTTGACGGCTAGCTCACTATGCTAGCACTATGCACTATGCATTTAACGGCTAGCTAAATGTGGTCATACAATTTAAGATAGTTTATAACACTTCCCCTTTGGATGACCATATTTAAAGAATATGCCTCGTTAAAACCTTGCCAAGGAAAAATCCTGTGGGAAAAAACCAATGGCAAAGGAAAAAGAGTACAATATTCATGTGTATCACCGAGTGCTTTAGGATTACCTCATTAAAACCTTGCAAAGGAAAACCCAGTGGGATAAAACCTTAGCGAAGGAAAAAGAGTACAATCAGCACAAGTCTTCAAGACATTACTTCCCCTGAAAAGTGTATGATAACAGGTCTTCAAACCTCCGCATTCCAATGTTTTGCATAATCTTCTTAAATGTTGCAGTTGGTAATGCTTTAGTGAATAAATCTGCCAGATTTTTACTTGACCGTACCTTCTTGATATCAATTTCAACTTTCTTCTCATGAATTGCAATGATTTTCTTGTGTGTATCTGAAAGATAACTCGCATCTGTACATCCAGCTAACTGTGGACTTGATCCATGTTGATAAAATAATCACAACTGGATCTTTCTACTCATCACTACTCTTCTGGAGTTGTACTCTTCTGGAGTTCTTATAAATAACACAGTTAGTGGAGAATTCATCAACATTAAACCGCTAACCTCATTTTTTAATAAAAACGGTGGCCAGCCTTTTAAGATCAGACAAGCACCGTGGATTTTCAACTCCTCTGTAGGTGTCAGGCGTCTGTCAGGCGCCGCAGAGCTATGAAGCTATATTTCGTCTCTTTTCTCTTGCTTCACGAGAAATGTTGTATCATAATTTTCTCTATAAAAGAGATATTCAACTCATCTTCATTCGCATCTCATCTTCTTCACTTTTCTGTAATCATACTGCATTTTTACTCTGCAATCTCTTTCTGCATTCTTATCCTACAATGGCTCAGCGATCTTCTCATGGCCAATATATGAGGTACTCTGCACCTCGTTCATCAGCTGTTCCTGCTTCTACGACAGGTGCTATCATGCAATATAATGATCTGACTCATAGGTCAGATAATGAAGTTATCTATGAGCTTGTGAGTCTCGGTACCCGATACTCATCATCCATTGTCGCATTTTCTCAGCGATTACAATCCAGAACTTGTGGAGTTGACAATCTCCACGAGAATATTGCTATACTTCAGCGACTTCTTTTGGAGTCCAACATGAAGATAGAATCAATAAAGTAAGAGAATAGGAATTTAAAATCATTACTTAAATCTTCTTTTCGATTGCTCACCCCTTTAGATAAGGATGCCATGCAGATTCTTGAAGAACAAGAGCGTTTGAAGAATGAGGCAAAGTGCCTCAAATTTCTGTAATTCTTGCTTCAAGATAATAAAATAATATTTCACAAATATTCATATTTGTGTTTCTATCTTTTGGTAGATGTTCTGTGTGCTCCCTTTTATTTCTTCTTTAATAATGCACACTTCACATCAAACCCATAATATGAATCTGAAATACTAATTGTATTAAAAGATGGTATTTCATGACTAATAACATCATCCATCTTCCCCTTGAAGCCGCAAGGGTTTCAGATTTATATTTCAAATATGTGCAGTTTCATTAGCTCTTCTGGAGCTTCAATGACATTTAAATCATATATATAAACTGCAATAATAGCTTGTTTCTATTTGCGTTTGGATTGCTTTAGATCATATAAGGATCTTTGAAACTTGATAGAATACATATTTCCAGATGTATTCATATTAGAAGTTTCAGACATTTTCTATCCTTCAGGGATTTTCATATATATATCATGATCCAATGATCCATATAAATATGCAGTTAATCATGCATATCCAAACTCTCGGTAACTTTCAAGCTAATAAAAATCTCAATATGATTTCAACTACTTTAAAATCATATCAATATTGTTTCTTCAAGAAACTAACTTGTGATTTCTATATCACATTTTCATATTAAAAGTTTCAGGCTTTTTATATCATGTATATAAATATCCACTGATATTTAACAAAAATCACCTCTTTAGGTGTTTGGACTTCAAGTCCATATTTATCACATTTTACTTAGTGATATCAATTCTGCAGGAATTGAGAAACTGACTCGTGATTTATATATCACATTTTTATTTCCTTTCCATAAATACCCACTGACATTCAACAAGTATCACCTCTTTAGGTGTTTGAACTATAAGTCCCGATGCATCATATTTTACTAGTGAATCAATTCTGCAGGAATTGTTTCTTTCAAATTTGGCCAATATTTTACGTCGTATTCTTCGACGATTCTTGATTTACTTTCATTATTGCTTCTGGTAATGTCAATTGCCATCTCATATGGAAATACGTTGTCGACAACGATTTTATTTCTATCCATAATTTCTCCATTATTCATGAAATGTATCGAGATCTCGTTATTTTCAGGTACCTGTCCCTCTTCAAGGGAAGACATTTTCATGAAAAACCTCTTCAGGAGGCACTCTTCAAGAGTTTATATAGGAGAATTTTATACAGAGAATTTGGATGGACTTTATTGCTTGTTTTGTGGGTATGGCCTCTTCAGGAGCACCAAATTATTTTTGCCTTTCTCTTTTGAGATGCAGTACCCTTTGTATCAATAGATCTCACATGCTTTCAGACTGCTGAATTTCTTAATTGTCCTACAGGAACTTCAATCCTCGCTGGGATTTTAGCAGCTAGAATATGAGACATTTTTATCTTATTGCATCCAAAATTTAATTATCATCTGAACTTCTGGTTCACATATGATAATCAAGATAACGTCGAATTATTTCATCTTATTTGCTTCTGCCAAATTTTTCTTTCCACTTCTGGTGGTAAGACTTTATAGTAAAAGAATCTTCTGGTTCTTTTATGGACGTCCATATGAAAATCATTCGACTTATCGTAATTGATTTTGGATTATCAAGATAACCATGAAAAGATACAAATATTTTGAATCATATCACCTTTTGATGCATCATAATATTTGATTCAATAATTTGTATAATATCATCTCAAAGAGAAAGCTTATAGCTTTTCCAATACGAGCTTCTGGCCCGAAAAGATATTTATTATCACGTCCAATCTCTTAGTTTCTTTGAAAGAAACGCATCATTCTTTTCACTTCAGGGAATAGAATGATATAAATTTATTATCATTCACTTCAGGGAATGATGTAGATCTAGTAAGACGTGATTAATGATTCTTATCAAAAACTCATTATTTTGCTCAATCACTAAAAGACCAGATATAAATTTAGAATATATTGTGAACGTTTGCATTTCATATTACTTCTTCAGGAGCATACTCGATATTGCTACTTCAAGAGCATATTCGAGACGTTCATTCAAATATATATTCTTTCCACAATTTCAATTATGCAACTTCAGGTGCATAAATCATAATGAGCTTTTGGTAAAAGTATTAATCATTTAAACTATGAGATACTCAAAAGCTATTATTGATTAGGGCGATCCTTCAGGAATGCTCCATCATATCATCAATAATTTATAACAAGTATAAAAGAATAAATAAAACTTGTATCTTAGAGATTTCAAATAATATATTGATAAACTTACTTGATGTCCAACATCATATGAGTAGAAAAGTTACTGATGAGAAGAAAAATAAATTCACCATCATCATCATCATCACGTCTCAAAAGGAAACCTGTACCAAAAAGAAAAAGAAAAGAAAGACTTTTCTTGCAATTAGATTTTGGTAATATATACTGTCTACGTTAAAGATTAGGCCAAATAATTAGAAGCAGTGGACAGTCATTTTTGACTGGAGGATGATAAGCAACCCATTATTGCTGTCCTCTTTTCAAGTTTCTCCATTCTTTTTCTTCCCGGACCCGCAGTCTGTGGTCATGCAAGAGAACTTCCTATATTTTATATAATATCTTCTTGGAATAATAAAAGTAGTTGGACCCACCAACACCAATTATTCATGAGTCTTTGATCATGAGAAATAGCTTTACCCACGACACCCTTCAGCAAAAGATGGTAGAAACAAGCCCTCATTGTTGACTTTCCTTAGCATTTAGTTTCGTTAAATATAGTGCTGTCAAGTGCAATCCGACGGCGCTCGTCGACCAGTGAATGGCTGAATTGCCAAGCCAAGGTAACGTGGCTAAACGGACGAAGCCTGGAGTTTCGGAATATAAGCTTGGTTTCTAGAAGATCAAGTTACAGTGGAAGCAAAAGTTGCATCCAGTTCTTCTTTAGACTCTTTGCCGACATGGGCTCGTGGGTGCAAAGCCAGAGTACTAGATTGGCAGCAACTAAGGGTCTTGAGATTGATTCCTACCGATCTCTCGGATGCTACAGGATAATCAGTAGCTTGATCTACCGCTGGCATCCTCGAGATCCTTTTTCCCCGAAATGTTTATCGGCGAGGTGGTCAAGTAGGAGAGGTTGGACGAGCTGTTGCAAATTTCTTGAGCCACAGGTGGAGTTGGCCAAAACGGTTCGGAGACCCAAGTCTTTCCCGGCAGCGACGTTGCAAACGTTGTCATCGAGAAACAACGTTCGACGAGGATCAACGTCGGCAACATCCAGCGCGATCTTCATGGCGTCCATAGATGGCTTGAGAAGCACTGGGAACTCGTCGGGCCGGGTCGACTTAGAGAGGTTCGGGTTCATTGTCTCGAAGCATATGATTTGCTCAAAGCAGTCTTTTAATCCGAGCCGATCCAAGACCTTAACCGCGTGATTCCTATCCGAGTTCGTGAAAATGATTTTTCGTTGGGTAATGTTACATACGAGGTTTCGCAACTGAGAATCCGGTTTGATCAAATCATACGGCAATCTTCCGTGTACGAAGCCATGGTAATCATCGGCGTCAATGTCATACCCCAAAACCCGCAAGCCAACAAGGGAGCTGCCGTACGTTTTGAAAAGCTCATATCGGAGATTCGAGGCCTTGCTCTCTGGGAATCCGCATTTCTCAACAAGATAATCATCAATATTTTTCCTAAGAGCTTCGGCAAGTCCAATCTTGGAAGAGTACAGAGTGTCATCCAAATCGAAGATAAGGCAGTCAAAAGGAGAACTAGAATCCATGGCTTAAGAGAAGGTAGAGAAGCTAAAGGTGCTGTGAAACCGGAAGCGAAGAAAGCTAAGAAAGTTGAGCAGGAATGGAGGTTAGCTAAGAAAGTTGAGCAGAAATACAGGGGCCTTGAGTTGGGAATGGGATGCAAACAGCATGAGGCTTCTCCTCCACAGAATTCATCTCTCCCTCTCTCACCTGCCTGGATTCTGGCTCTTGAGTCTTTTCTTGTGTTTTTCTTGTTGAGCGTCGTGAGTAATTGTATCGGTTCTCATAGGAGATGCTTTGTAATAGATTATGGAATTGAGGCTTAGATCTTAGCCTATTTCTCATCTAATATGGATTTGAGATTGAAATCCGGGGTATCCATATCGAGAGACTCTTGCTTTTCACGGTGTTTGGGTTTGTTTCGTTCGACTTGGATTGGTGAATACACGAGGATGAGAGAAACCCACAGAGAGAGAAACTTGTGCTGAGAGGAGGAAGAATTTTTTTTTTTTCTCGCATCGTGCTGATAACGTGTTATGAACTCAATGAAAAATGAGAGAGTTTCAAGAGATTGAGAGAGAAAGAGATAGAACTCAGAGATGTTATCAAACTTATGAATTCCTTAAAGGATTCAACGATATATATATAGGAGTACAAAGGGGACTATACTTTTGACGACTAGCACTATGCATTTGACGGCTAGCTCACTATGCTAGCACTATGCACTATGCATTTGACGGCTAGCTAAATGTGGTCATACAATTTAAGATAGTTTATAACAGTTACGAAAAATTTTAATAATTGTGAGAATTTTAAAAGTTTTCATTTCTGAAAACAGGACTTTATTTTCCCAAAAGTCATTCTTTTTTATGAGCGCACCCAACGAGTCTTTCTTTCTTCTCAGTACCCCCCACGAGTCCTTTTCTTCCTGAATGCTGTTTTCTTTTTTATTTGAATACTTGTTTCTTCTAAACTGTCTCTGTTTCTTTTTATCGCCATCTCAACCAAGAAAAGGATTGAATCTCATAAGTCATCCCAAAAGTATCTCTTTTTTCGGATAATACTAGGCCGGCGAATATGAGATGTGCTCACTAAATGTATCCATTAGTGCAAATGAATTCTTTTTAATTATTTAAAAAAAAATCTTGACTATTAAAAAAGAAATAAAAGAATAGAAATTTACTAATAGGCATTTTTCATAGAATACTATTACATCATTGAATTATTGTCCCAAAAATCGTTCTTAATCGCAATTGAAGCACAATATGAGGAAGCCAGTGACGGTGTGCTGAAATTATTGTCCCAGAAAATTTTCTTTTCGATTGGTCATAGTTGTATTATTGATATGGAATGACGAAGTCATCAATGCGAGAAAGTGATTGCTGTTGTAAATGTATTTGGTGGATGACTATGGTGTAAATATTATTATACATGTGAATTGATTGTTATGCATGTGAGAGTTTATTATATTTGTGACTTAGTCGTTAAGCATGTGAGAGCATTGTTGTGCTTGTGACTTAGTTATTGTGCATGTGATGGTTTGTTGTGGATGTGAATTGATTAGCACAACAAATCACCATGGAAGTTGCCTATAAAAAGAGGTTTTGAGGATCATTTATAACATACAAAAGAATTGAAGAGTAGTGAATGATATTGAGCTATTAAAGAGTCAAGTATATTACAATCTCTAAAACTTCATACTTCTCTCTTGCAATCTTTGAATCATTTGTTATTCCTCTTTAGTTTTATAATACGTTATCAACACGAGACTCTAGCTAGCTGTAGTGTTCTTCAGATCTCTAATATTTGGTAAGATACAACTAAGCAAGTATCTTCAATTACAGTTTTTTACTTCTATACTTAATTTTTAATATATTATGCATATGATCAGTTATACTACCTGATTATTATTATCTGTGGAGAATTAATATTCTCATAATTTATATTTCAGTTATATCTATATAGTTGTTTTAGTAATATCTGTGGTGAATTTTTATTTCCATAGTTTATATACCAGTTATATATTTTAATATATTTATTATAAATAATGTCAAATCTTTCAAAATTAAAATTTGTTGCTCTTGATATTTCTGGCAACAATTACTTATGTTGGATCTTGGATGCTGAGATTCATCTTGATGCAATGAACCTTGAAAATACTATCCAAGAAGGAAATGAATCGTCCCTCAGGATCGTGCCAAAATAATGATTTTTCTTTGCCATCATTTATATAAAGAATTGAAAACTAAGTACCTTACTATAAAAATCCCTTGATTTATAAATAGTTTGAGGAAGAGATACAAGTACTAAAAGACTGTAATCCTTCTAAAGGCTCGCTATGATTATATGCACCTAAGGTTACAAGATTTTAAAACAGTGTCTGGACATAATTTTGCACTTTTTAAAATAAGCTCAAAGCTAAAATTACATGGAGAGAAAATAACTTATGAGAATATGTTAGAAAAAACATATATCACATTTCATGCCTCAAATGTGCTTCTACAGCAGCAATATCGAGAATGCAAATTCACGAGATATTCTGAACTAATATATTGTTTATTAGTGGCTGAAAACGGTGAGCTTTTAATGACAAATCATCAATCCCATCTAACTGGTTCTACTTTATTTTCTGAAGCGAATGGAACCTCATTTTATAATCATCAAGGAAATCATGGACGTGGTAGGAAAAACTATAAGAATTAAGGATACCGTACTCAATATTACTCAAAGAAGAACTCAGTATACCACCAGAAATGGAATAACACTGAGAAAAAAATGATGAAGATAAATACTTACAAAATAAGCCTGCGAAGAAATATGAAGATAAATATTATAAAAGTGGTATGAATGGACATTGGCCACGTACCTGCCATATATCAAGACATTTGGTAGACCTATATCAAGCCTCCATTAAAGAAAATGGAAAGGGGTTTGAAATGAATTTTGCTGATCACAAGAATCTAGTATGTTGCCCAGATGACTAACACAAGAGGGAGGATGGATTGAGTTGTATTAAAAAATTAACAATTATAAATCAAATATACAATATAGAATATAAATAAAATACGAAATAACAATAAATATAAAGAGTAAGGGTAAAAGAGAAGCAAACTCAGTCTGTTAACGAGGTTCGGCCCCACTGCCTACGTTCTCGCCTCAAGCTACCCATTGAGGATCTCCAAATTTACTATTCAACCCCTTTCAGGTGGAGATAAAAACCTATTACACATTTGAACAACACCGCTACAAAGGATCCGTGTAGAACACCCTCTATACTTGCAATTACCTTACACGTGGTGATTCAACTATTTCCCGTGTAGAACACTTTCTACACGCACAAGGGTTATACACACCCTTTTACTGATACAAGAACTGATAGTGGGTGAGTTATCAGAAAACACTCTTCAATGAGTGAAATAAGAATAATACAGCGCAAACTATATCCCTCAAAATGAAAAAGGGTTAAAGCTCAATGCTTAGAGAAGAGAGAATGAAAGCTTTGAATGAATGTTGTATGCTCTTGGTGTTGTAAATGTGAAGCTCTCAAATGATCTATTCATAGGCATATGAGATTTCATATTCAAATTTAAAAAGATTCACATGTCAAATACAACATCATTTACTTTTTCAAAAAATTCAAATAAAAAGTTCTTCTTTTTCAATTGTCAAAGACAACATCATTCATTTTTCAAAAGTTTCAAATCTAATCTTTTACTTTTGGCATATGACAAAAGGAACACACTTTACTTTTCAAAAAAATTCAAACCTAATCTTTTTACGTTTTGTATATGACAAAAGGATCACACTTTACTTTTCAAATATTTCAAACAAAATCTTTTTACTTTTTGCATATGACAAAATGAATACACTTTACTTTTCAAAATTTTCAAACAAAATCATCTACCTTTTGCATAAGTCAAGAAAAACATTAATCACTTTTGAAAATATTCAAATAAAGCATGCACATGTGAAAAATGACAATCAATCATCTTTAATATTTTCAAAATTGAAACATTTCATCATGTCATGCACATGTGAAAGATTACAGTCAATCATCTTTCAAATTTTTCAAATTTAATTTTCAAAATATTCATGCACATGTGGAAAATGTATTTTAATGTTTTATGATAAAATATTAATTTTGAGCCTTAATCCTAATTTCAAATTTTTAAAAGATTTACAACATTACTTTATGACTTTAATGTGAACTTGTTCACTTCTTGCTCGTGCTTGGTTCCTTGATGTGCTTGACTCCATTGTGTAGACAATTTGAGTTTGAAATTTCTTTATTCTTTGAATTAATTTGTTATCATCAAAATCCATGTATAGATATATAATTACACAAATCTTGAAACTTTGGGTTCAACATAATAGATCCAACTTCTACTCCAAATAGAATGTGTGACGCTCCCAAATCCCCACGCCCGAACACGGGAAAATCGAGACGTCCGGATGGTGACAACCCGGGTCACCATCCCATCGACGGTGCCAAGTGTGTGCAGAAACAACAATGTGCACGGAAAAACACGCAGCGGATAACGAAAGTCATAACTAAGTACCAGAATTGTTATCAACGTAATACAAGCTGTTTAAAACGTACATAGATAAAATATTACAAAACACGCATATAATAAAATATCAAATACAAAGCATAACATCACAACCCGGCGGAGCCGCATCCTCGGGCTCAGCCTCCTCCTCCTCCTCCTCGAACTCTGCACCAAAAGCTACGGAACCAAAAATGGTACCGCAGGTAAGTAAAACCCAAACACCACCAGATAAAAACACATAGAACTCAAACAACATGGATGCAAGAAAAACCAATGCACATGCCCCGCAAAACCACATTTTTACCACGCACGCCAAAAACCCATTTGGCCCAATAAAAACATATTCTTAAAAACCACGCCTCGCCATTATCCCAGATAATGGCCCAAACCACCATTTTCCCAGAAAATGGATCAAAAGCCTCAAAACCAAAACTCGTCATTTTCCCAGAAAATGGCCCGCATCCGAAAACCATAAAAACACACCGGTTATGCATGCATCATGATCTCCCCTAGGGATCATCCGCACACCCTGGCTATGTGCCACACCACAGGTAAGGACCGCGCATGTGACACCTAAACAAGCGATGTCCAGACTCGCGCCCCGCGCGTACCTGGCCAGGCCATCCTCTAGCCCTCGCCAGCGAAGGGCCACGGAGTCGGTGAGTAGAGCGATGCCCAGACTCGCGCCCTGCGCGTACCTGGCCGGGCCATCCTCTAGCCCCGCTCCCGTCGTCGCCCAGCGACAACTCAGGGGACGTCACTCAGTATTATCCACTCCCGAGTGACCAGAGGAGCTCCACCGAGATAATAACCCATCCCGGCTTGGGCTCGTGAGACACACGCACCCGAAAATCCAATTACGCCAGCAAAACAGGGTTTCTCAAATAAAATAAAATACACGTGCATGCCCTATGCAAATGCAATTATCAACGCACAAAACAAACAACCAATCATAAAACAATAAATCAAGCAACTCCGTCCTCCATCCATCCGACCCCCGAACTCCTCGGACTCAGTCCGGAATCAACCAACCAGCAGCAATAAATAATTGAATGAGCAATATATATTTAAATCTGAAAATAGGGTTTGGAAAATACTTACAGCGCTATATGGCAATTTTAGAAAACACGCGGCGTTGCAAACGGCGCCGGGAAAGCAACGTCACAGTGAAAATTCACTGTGGCCGTGGGTTGTGAAAAACCCACTTTTGAACGGGGACAAACTAGGACACGAAATTGATAGGGAATGGTTTAGGGATGGTTGTGAAGCTATTGGAAGTGGTGGTTGGCCGTGGGTGGCGGCAGAAACGGCGGTGGGAGGCCGGATTACCCAAAACTGAAAGCAAGCTCGTAGGAGCTGTTCCGGTGGTCGTTGGAGGCCGGAAATGGGTGGGTTAGGACGGCAAGGGACCGGTGATGAAGTGGTGAAGAAATGGTGGCCGGAGGTGGAGCGACGGCGGCGGATCGAGGCCAAAACCGTGCGGGCTTTGAGGAGCTTTTTCGGCCAAACGGCCGGCCGGATGGGGGTGGAAACCGGTGGGGTGGTGCGCCGGAGGGAGAGGAACCGAATGGTGCCGGTGGTGTCGACCACGGCGGCCGGACGGCGCTGGGTCGAGGGCTGAACCGTTTCCGGCGTGGGTGAGGAGAGAGAAGAGAGAGAGAGAGATCGGGGGGGTCGAGCGGGAAGGCAGGAGGAAAAGAAAAAAAAAAAGAAAAAAGAAAAAGAAAGGAAAAAGAAAAGAAGGGAAAAAGAAAAAAAAAAGGAAGAAAAAAAAGAGAAAAAGGAAAAGGATGTAAAAAGAAATGAGGTCCAATCCTCATTCCGGAAAACACGCCGATAAGAGATTAAAAAAAACATAAAACAACTAAAAGGAATAAAACACAACATCAAATAAATTAAATTAAATTAAAAACTAATTTTAAAAAACACAATTAAATTAAAATAATTAAACTAATATATTAATTAAAATAAAAACAATTATTTCAGCGAAAATACACTCAAAAGCGGGTCATCACAGAATGGATTACACTTATCTGGATGATTCTAATTTCTTTGTAAATTGATTAATTGTAATCTCTATGTGTTTTATTTTTATAATGAATGATGGATTTTAATGATGAATTAATCAATATAAAGAAAAATTAATGGAGATGTATGTTAAGACCATATATGATTTGAAAAAACCTAATTAAAGGCTCCCGAAGAGTAAATATAAAGTTTTAAAGATATACGTCGTAATGGTTATTATGTTGAAACCATCAATGAAGACAGTAATAAGTATCTTTATATTAATTCTATGATTTTGGGTCAGAATATCATATTGAAACAACTACGAGATTTCTCTTCTAGATTATATTATATAAATATTGAATCAAATATTGTGATACATTAGAAGTGCTATGATTTAAAATATTTGTATACTTTTTCATGATTAAGTTGATCATTCGAGATAAGTCAAATTATTTTTATATGGACGTCTATTAAAGAACTAGAAGATTCTTTTATTATAAAGTCTTCCCACCATGGAGGGGAGAAAAATTCTGAAGCACCAAAATAAATAAGATGGATCAATTCAATATTATCTTGATTATCATATAAATTCATGTGAACTAAAAGTTTAGATGATCATTTATTGTAAATTAATTGACGGATACAAGAAGATAAAAATGTCTCATATTTTAGATGCTAATATCCCAGTGAGGATTTAAGTACCTGTAGGTCAATTAAGAAATTTAGTAGTCTAATGAACATAAGACAAACCTGAAAGTGTGAAAGACCTATTGATACAAAGGATAAAACATCTCCAAAGAAAAAAGTACAAAGAAAATAAATCGGTGCTCCTAAAAAGGTCATACCCACAAAACAAACAATAAAAACTATGAGATCCATTCAAACTTTCTATAAAAATTCTCCTAGAATAAAATCTCCTGAAGAATAATCCTCCTAAAGAGGAAACTCCTGAAGAAAAAAAGGAACTTAAAATAACGAGATTTCGATACATTATGTAAATACGGGAGACTTATTTTATAAAAATAAAATTTGTTGTCTACAACATATTTTTATTAGATATAACCATAAGTGATAATGAAAAATAAACTATACACCGTAAAAAAATACCAATGTAGAAATATTGTCCAAAATAAAAAGAAACTATTCCTATAAAAATTGATATTACTAGTAAAATGTGATACATATGGACCTATAGTCCAAACACCTAAGGGGTGACGATTGTTGAATATTAGTTGGTATTTGTAGAAAGAAATTGAAAATGTGATATATAAATCAGAACTTAGTTTCTCGCAAAAACCATATATTGATATATTTCTGAAGTAGATGAAATTACATTAAGGTTTTTATTAGCTTGATAGTTACAGAGAGTTTGGGTATGCATGATTAACTACATATTTATATGGATAACTAGATATGAAATGTATGAAGCATATAATCCTGAAGTATTTATTCTATTAAGCTTCAAACTTCAAAAATCCTTATATGATATAAAGCAATCTAAATGCATATAGAACAAACTGTTTAAGAATAATTCAATTTTCTTCATATATATTAAGTATTTAGATTAGCTTTTTATTGTAACGCCCTCAACTCCTACGTATGGACACGTGGAAATCGAGGCGTCGGGATGATGACAAAACTGGTCATACCTCCCAACAAAAATTGCCAAGTGTGTATACATGCAACATGTGTACAATAAAATAACGCAGCGGTAATAAAAGTCTTACAACTAAGTACTAGAATTTTATTTAAATACAAATTTGCTTAAACCACAAGCGTATCAAAATATTACAAGTTTAACATCGTCTCAAATTCAAATTTACATAACATAAAAGCAAGTAGAATAATTTCTGAAAATAACACAACTCCAATCAATAAACCGGCGGAGCTGCCTCTTCAGGCTTAGCCTACTCCTCCTCAACCTCTGCATCAAAATCTACGGTACCAAAAATGGTGCCGCAGGTAAGTAATAATCCAAACACCATAAGATAAAAATATATTACACTCAACAATATGCATAAAAAGATGTCATATAAATGTCCCAAAAATTCACATTTTTTCACGTACACCAAAAATTTCATTTTTGGCTCAAAAATAATTCACTTTCCAACTCACGCCAAAAGTCACATTTGGCTCAAAATAATTCCTTTAACTTTTCCTTGCCATTTTCCCATAAAATAGCTCAAAATCCAAAACTCAAATTACCTTCCATTTTTATTAACCGAATGCACCATGACCTCCCCTAGAGGTCATCCACACATTCTGACTCCCTTCGTCATACCATGGGTAACGACTATGCATGCGATTTCGTAAGGAGCGATGCTCAGTTCCGCGCCCAACGCGTACGTAGCCAAGCATCCTCTAGCCCCTGCCAGTAGAGAGCGTTACCATCCCGACCGCTCCCGCTGTCGCCCAACGACAACCCAGGGGACGTCACTCAGTACATGTACATGTACACATGAAAACCCAGTTTTCAATTTTCAACACATGTACATATATGCCATTATGCGAAAAATCCAATTTTCCTTTTTAAACATGATCATGCATGCTCCTTGCAATGCACACATCAAGACAAAAATTATCCAACAAATCTCAACATCCACCAAAATAAATAACTCCGTCCTCAAATCCATCCGACCCCCGACTCCTCGGACTCAGTCCGGAATAACTAACTATTCAGAAATTTATTGTAAAATTAATAATATATTTAAATCTAAAATGAAGTTTAAAAAATATTTACAGCGCTATATAATAATTTTTGGAGGATCAACAAGCTGTAAAAGGCAGAAGAAAAACAACGTAACAGTGCAAAAGCACTGTGGCTGTGGGTTGTAAAATATCCACTTTTAAATGGGGACAATCCAAGGCTTGGAATTGATAGGGAATAACTTAGAAGTGTTTATGAAGCTAGTGGAAATGAGGGTTGGCCGTGGATGACGGCGAAAACGGCGGTAGAAGGCCAAAAATCCCAAAATGGAAAGTGAGGTCGTGGGGGCTACTCTGGTGATGGATCGGAACTGGAAATAGGTGGTTTAGGATGGTAAGAGGTCGGTGATGAAACTGTGAAGAGATGGTGGTTGGAGGTGGAACTACGGCGGCGCTAGAGAGAAAAGACGCCGCGGCTTGGAGGAGCTCGTGGTGGTTAACGGTGGCTCGGATGGAGGTGAAATTTGGTGGAGATGATCACTGGCCGGAGGGGAAGAAAACTGGGTGGGCGGTGTAGTACACGGCGGCGGCGGGTTACGGTTCTGGGCGGCTAGATGAAAACGGCAATAAAGAGAGGGAGGAGCTTCACGCGCGGGAGGAGGAAACCGAAGGTTAAAAAAAAAAAAAAAAAAAAAAAAAAAAAAAAAAAAAAAAGGAGAAAAAGAAAATATAGGGAAAAAAATGAAATCCAATTCTCACATCTGGAGTCTAAAAACTGATCATACGAAAACAACTTTAAAAGTTATAAATCGAATAAAATAATTTAAATACAACATCTAGCTAAAATATAATAAATAACTAATAGATACTAACAACAAAATTTTAAATCCAAAAACAAACTAAAATAAATTAAACTCAAAACAATAATTAATATTAAAAAAGTACCGTAAAATAAATTTCACAATTAAATAAATCCAATTAAAATGAATTTTAAAACGACGAATTAATTGAAATAATTTAAACACAGTGACTTTATAAAATAAAATATTAGAATTCAACAATAAACTATTTTAAAATAAAGAGTACAATCAAATAAATAAAATCCAAATAAAAACATTATATTTCAATATTAATAACATAAAATAGTTAAAGCCCAACAATAAAATAATTCAAGCTAGAGAGTAATTTAAATGCGAAATAATTATTAATATCAAGAAAACACATTATTTAAATCTCACAACTTAAAAATCATGAAACAATACAACGAAAAATATGTTTAATTTAAAATAAAAGAACCACTAGTTATAATAATTTTAAATAATCATTCAATAAAAATACACGTAAATGCGGATTATCACATTTATTATAATATGTATAGATAATTTAAATGTCATTTGGCCTAGGAGCATGCCCAACAACCACTAGGTGGCACAATACTAGAAAATATTTACTGCAAAATTTGGGCCTAATATAACCTTATTTACTAATGAAAGTTTCAAAAAAAATTTAATAGAGCCATGTTGATTAGTTGAGAATAAAATATGGATTTGATGGATAAATAGTGATTCTCTAATTTTATAAATTCGTATAAAATTTAGCTATATTTTAAAGTTGGAGGAAACTGAAGGTAAAAAAAAAAAAAAAAAAAGAAAAGAAAGAGAAAGGAGAAAAAGAAAATATAGAAAAAAAAATGAAATCCAATTCTCACATCTGGAGTCCAAAAACTGATCATACGAAAACAACTTTAAAAGTTATAAATCGAATAAAATAATTTAAATACAACATCTAGCTAAAATATAATAAATAACTAATAGATACTAACAACAAAATTTTAAATCCAAAAACAAACTAAAATAAATTAAACTCAAAAAAATAATTAATATTAAAAAAGTACCGTAAAATAAATTTCACAATTAAATAAATCCAATTAAAATGAATTTTAAAACGACGAATTAATTGAAATAATTTAAACACAGTGACTTTATAAAATAAAATATTAGAATTCAACAATAAACTATTTTAAAATAAAGAGTACAATAAAATAAATAAAATCCAAATAAAAACATTATATTTCAATATTAATAACATAAAATAGTTAAAGCCCAACAATAAAATAATTCAAGCTAGAGAGTAATTTAAATGCGAAATAATTATTAATATCAAGAAAACACATTATTTAAATCTCACAACTTAAAAATCATGAAACAATACAACGAAAAATATGTTTAATTTAAAATAAAAGAACCACTAGTTATAATAATTTTAAATAATCATTCAATAGAAATACACGTAAATACGGATTATCACATTTATTATAATATGTATAGATAATTTAAATGTCATTTGGCCTAGGAGCATGCCCAGCAACCACTGGGTGGCACAATACTAGAAAATATTTACTGCAAAATTTGGGCCTAATATAACCTTATTTACTAATGAAAGTTTCAAAAAAAATTTAATAGAGCCATGTTGATTAGTTGAGAATAAAATATGGATTTGATGGATAAATAGTGATTATCTAATTTTATAAATTCGTATAAAATTTAGTTATATTTTAAAGTTGAGATGTTGAGATGAGAATTTTCAATTTAAAATAAAAGTTGAAAATTGAATAAAATATTAATTTTTAATATTATTATTATTTTAAAATTTAAAAAAATTGAAATGAGTTTTAAAATAGTTAAATTATTTATTATATTTTATATAAAAATTTAAAAATTTTATAATATTTAAATAAAATAAAATAAAATAAAAATTTTTAATTTGAAAAAACTTCCAAACTTGACGGCAACTTGACAGTCGATTGTCTCTCAAGACCCAACAAGTCTTTCCTCTCACACCCCCACATGCCTTGATCTTTCTTTTTTAACCTTTTCATTTTATTTATTTTTTAATATTTTATGTCTTTTCACCACGTCATTTATTTTTAATGTAAGATAATTTTATATTATTTTATTACTATTTATTATTATTTTATTATTTATAAATTATTTTAATATTCATAAGGAGTATAAGGCCCGGTTTTCATATTAAGATACTCCCAATACATTTTATTATATCTCAATATTTAATTATATGAATCAAATATGGTCGATTAAATTAAATATATCAAATTTTTAAATCTTAATTCAATCTATTTAAAATATCAATAGCATTATGTTATTCGTTTTGATCTGTTTAATAATTAATTAAAAATAAATTATTTTAATTTTAATATTATTTAAATAGCGAGTTAAGATAAGATAGTTTTAAATAAAAATTTAAAATTAAAACAAATATTATTTTTTAATCTTATTATTATTTTAAAACTTAAAAAATTTATAATAATAAAATACAATAAAATAAGATAAAAATACTTCTCAATCCAATCTCCCTTTGATTTCGCTGATGACTTGCTAATACTGTGTCAATAGATTAGAATCTGATACACGACACTGCCATTAATTCCATATGGCAATCGTGCGGTTGGTGGATCTAACATGAGTTGGATGGGGAAAGTTTTTTGCAAAAAGTTTTACGTTAGGTTTAACAGTGACTAAAAATAGATAAGAAAGAGTAAAGGTTAAAAATTAAATAAAATATTATTATATTATTATTTTAAATTTTATAAATATCAAAATTATTTTAATTATCAGCATTCTTTCATCTGAAATATTATTTTTTTTATAACAAAATAATTGCATTCAAAAACATAAACATCCTTACATAACAGCATGATCAAACCACATGGCATGATTAGCAAACTCAGGGAGAGAACCTCACCACATTTGAACATCCAATACATTCCATGCATATCTAGGTAGACTATGAGCTACACCATTGCCTTCTCGATGTACATGCTCAATTATTACTTTTTGGAAAAAGCTCATTAGACTCTTTACTTCCATAATTAAATTACAATTAGCCGATGAAGACTCTTGTGCAACTTGCAATTCCTAGACAATCAGTAAACAATCAGACTCCACAATTAACTTAGAAATGCCCAATGGAAGGCACATTTGCAACCCCCTAAATACGGTTAGTAACTCAATGGTAGATGGTTCATTCACTTCATGTTCAAAGACAATAGCTACCATCACCACATATTGCTATCACGTAAAACCATCCCAATTCCAACCTTTTTATACTCTGGGAAGACCGTCCCATCAACATTGAGCTTCAGAAAATCAAAAGGAGAGAATTTCCACCTGTACAAATTCTTTCCATCTGCAGCATTTGAAACCTTTAAAACTGAGAAAGATCGTTACAAAGAGATTGTCATATTTGCTGCTGCATAAGGAGTGATGTTCTCATTATCCATTTTCAACTTATTCCTTCGATACCACATACCCCAACACAGTACAAATAGGAGGGCAAAGTCTGCTTCACTGCCATTAGTCAACACACCCTTCACATTATCCATGAAGCTTTTCTCTTGTTGAAGCCATAATCCTATTGGACCAAATTGCCGCCACATCTCATCCAACTAAGGACATAATTGCAGTGCATGATTAACATCTTCTTCCCTTTCTTCACAGAAGCAACAACCTCTTTCACTCCAATATTCCAGTGCCTCAGATTGGTAAGTGTAAGCAAAATGTTCCTACAGGCTGGCCATGCAAAAGTTTTTTTTTTCCATGGCACATTCATCTTCCATAACTTCTTCCACATGTACCTATCTTGCACCCAGCTAGAGGGCTCAACTATCTCCCTCAAACTCAAAGCTTGAAACAACCTATAAGCACTTTTCACAGTAAAACAACCACTTACTTCCTCTATCCATATCCATTTATCGCTACAAGGCATAAAGGGCAATCTAATCTTTAATATTTCCCCAACTACCATTGGATTAAAGAGAGCTCTAACAGTATCAAACCTCCAATTTCTTGTGACCTGACAAATAAAACTATCTACAGTTGCATCCTCTTAAGAAGCAAGAATCCCATGTTCAGTACTCCTTAAGCTTTTATGACCTGGAACCCAATAATCCTTCCAAATATAAATAGAGGCTCCAGACCCTACCCACCATCGACAGCCATCTAGTAACAATTTCTTTGCTTCAAATATCCCCCTCCATGCATAAGAAGGATGCAGCCCCAACTTTGCATGAAAAAAGGTAATATTTGGGAAATATTTGGCTTTATAAATTCTTTGCAACAAGGACCCTTCATTTTGTAAAATTCGCCACCCCTACTTAGCCAATAGAGCCAAATTAAAAGAGTGTAAACTTTTAACCCCCATATCACCTCTGAATTTTGAAGCACATAAATTCCTCCAGTTTAACCAATGCAATTTTTGTTCATTGCCTCTCTACCCCCACCAAAACTTAGACATCATCCCTTCCAATTCTCTACATAAACCCAGAGATATCTTAAAACACAACATAGCATATGTGGGGATCGATAAAGCTACTGCCTTAATAAAAAATTCTCTCCTTCCTCGTGATAACAATTTCTCCTTCCAACTTTATAGTTTATTCCATACTCTCCTTTTTATGTCAGCAAAAGCAAGAGATTTGGACTCCCAACCAAGTTAGGCAGCCCAAGGTACTTATCATATTGTTGGAAAGTCCTAACAACCCACAAATTCAACAACTCCCTCTATTGCCCAGCTTCCACATTCTTAGAAAAAACCACAGAAGTTTTTTCCTTATTTACCTTTTGTCCCGATGCCTCCTTATATTTCTCAAGCACCCCCTGAATATGTCTCGTAGTTTGTACATCAACTTTATAGAAAATTATGCTATCATCCACGAGCAACAGGTGGCTCACAACAGGAGCCCCTCGACAAACCTTTATTTCCCTCACTAGTTGTTTACTCTTAGCATCCTTTAACAAAGCAGTGAGACCCTCAGTATATAAAAGAAAAACGTAAGGGGAGAGAGGGTCCCCTTGCCTAAGCCCCCTAGTAGGTATAATAGGACCATGAGGTTCACCATTAATCAAAATAGAAAAGGAAACAGTTGTCACACATTGCATAACCAGCTACACAAAACCATGAGCAAATCCTAGTTTGAACATAATTTTTTCTAAAAAACTCCACTCCAACTGGTCGTAGGCCTTGCTCATATCCAATTTAAGAGACATATAACCCTTCTTGCCATACCTTTTATGCCTTAGATAATTGACCAGCTCATATGCGACTAGCATATTATCTGAAATCAACCTACCCTTAACAAAAGCACATTGCGAATCTGATATAACCTCAGGAAGATGAAGATTGAGCCTATTAACAATGACCTTAGAGACCAACTTATACACCACATTACAAAGACTAATTGGACGGAAATCAAAAACTAACTCACAAGTTTTTTTCTTTGGAATCAGCTGATAAGTGTGTGATTAAGGTCTCCAGGAAAGTGGCCAGTATTCAAAGTTTGCAAGATAGCAGCAGTCACAGAACTACCCACAATGTGCCAGTATTTTTGAAAAAAAATGGGGGACATACCATTAGGGCCTGGGGCCTTTGTAGGATGCATCTGATAGAGGGCCAACTTTACTTCATCTGTATGATAAGGCTTGGGCAAATTTGAATTCATCTCTGTTGTCATCTTTTGATGTACACATGCTAAAACTTCCTATTGGTACCTCTGTGGAGCAGAAGTGAAAAGGTCAGAAAAAAAAAAAAAATCAACAATAAGCCTATCCCTCATGGCACTTTCCCTTACAACACCCTTTGCATCCTTCAAACCTTTGATAAAATTCCTCTGTCTTCTGCCATTGGCTTGAGCATGAAAAAACGGAGTATTTTGATCACCTTCTTGAAGCCACAAGACCTAAGATCTTTGCCTCTGCATGACTTCCTCCCTCTCAAGCCATAGTTGCACCTCTTGTCTGGCTTAATCACACCCATACCATCAAGTTGCAATGAATCTCTATCTTGAGCCTACTGTAAATTTCTCCTAGCCAGGTCTAACTTTCTAAAAACATTCCCAAAAGATTGTTTGTTCCATGCAGATAAATGATCTCCACACCTCTTCAATAACCTCATCACACCCTCCATGGTACCTCTATCATCTCCATTATTCCACACTCGATCAATAATCTGAGAACATTTCTCTTCACCCACCCACATAACCTCAGAATGAAACTGTTTGGGTGACATTGTTCTACCCTCCACCCCTTCAGATTCAAACCACATAAGTAAGTGGTTTGAATGAGCTGCCACACCATGTCTGATCACAAATTGAGGGAACAATGTACACAACTGATTATTCCCTAAGAACCTATCCAATCTCTCAGAAATGACTCGAGTACCCTCTCTACCATTGCACCACGTAAATTTTAGGCCTCTAAACCGCAAATCACATAAAGAACAGTCAAGAATGACCTGCTTAAATGCCTCAATTTGGGACACAGAGCATGGTCTTCCCCCCCTCTTTTCATTGAAGTGCAATATTTCATTAAAATCCCCCTACAAGCCAAGGACCAACGACACCAGAACTTAGCCGTCGAACTAGATTCTAAGTCAAATGTCTATTAGCCACCTCAGGATTGCCATAAACACCCATGAATTTCCATTCAGGCCTATCCCCATCCTTAATCAAAGCATCAATGTGATTCCTAGAAAAAGATTGATTATGAACACACAAATCTCCTTTCCACAATAAAGCTAATCCACCACTTCTACCCATACAATCAACTGTAAAATAGTTAGTAAAATGCAATTTAAACTTATAGCATTCCATAGCACATGCCTTTAGCTTAATCTCCTGAAGAAAAACCAAACAGGGATCTTCTTTCGTGATCAAATCACTTAAAGCTTGAATTCCCTGTGGGTTCCGAATCCCACAGGAATTCCAACACAGAGTTTTCATGACTGATGGCAGGCTGGACACCAACCTCTGCCAATACTTCAATTTGGACCTCATGGAGCTGGTTACCATCATCCTGCTAGAGAACCCCACACTTTGGCCTCTTCCCCTCTAAAGACACAACCTCTGAAGAAGAAGGTAGGGGTGTCTTCCTCTTTACAGGACTACCTTTCTTTGAAACAAGGCATTCTGTGACTGAGCAAGAAACTGCCTGGGTCTTCCTTTTCCACCTCCCAGGTGCCTTGCTAATATGTTTGGAGGGCCCAAGCTCTCCCTGTAAGCCTCTCTTGACGAAGCCCTGCCAATGGTTCTAGCACCTTCTTAGAGTCATAACTGCAAAACCCACTCGCCACGCCACTTGTAGGATTCAACCGTTTCTCAGGAAAAACTGCTAAAGACTTCTGAATACTCTGATCAGCCAAATTACTAGCCTTAATGGATTTTTTTGAAATTTCTAAAATATCGGCAACTAGAGGTTTCGTAACTTCTGTTACTGTAACTACCTCTTCATCAGAGCGTGTATTACGGAAAGCATGGGCCTGCACACATCTGCTGCAGATGACTAATGACGGTCTGACCCCTCAGCAGTCTTGCCTTCACGACCAAGTCCACGCAGCCATATGCCATAAGGAAGAGGACCCTGTTGCGGGTCGTAACTTCCCCTTTGATCACAGTCTTGTCGAGAATGACCAATTCTTCCACACATTTAGTAAAAATTAGGTAATCTCTCATAGGAGAATCAACACACAATTTCTTCCCCCTTAGCAGAGGCTTCGTAATATCTAGATGAACCCGAATCCACAGATATTCACCCCATGCAATCTCCCCCTCGATTAGGTCCATTTCCTCTACAATACCCAGCGCACCCAACCAATTTACCCACAGTCTCGTTACGGGCCATCAGAGGCAAGTCGTGAACTCATACCTAGAACGAAGCCTTAGTGAGATACAACATTTGGGTTTGTTGAGCACCATCAAAGTCTTTTACTAAAACCAAATGTTTATCAAATGTCCAGGGACCATCTCTAAGCACTCTCTGAAGAATTTGGAATCTAGATTTTGAATGTGCATCATCTTCACAGGACGCCAAATCCTTCACAGCATATGCTTCAAAGCTTCCTTATTATTGTGTTTCAGTGTTAGCAACTGAATTATCAAACACTTTTCGCCGCGACGAATAGTATATCGAACCCCCTCTTCATCGATGAAAACTACTTCTTCCTCAGATTCTATGAAAGACAACCTACCATATAGACCTTCCAATTCATTAGCCATACGCCTCACTGTTCACAAACAGGAGAGAACTTGCACGTGAGAAGGGGAAGAGATGACCACGTCGGCAAAAACTCTGGGAGGAGATTCTTACGATGTTAAATTTTGTGAATTATACAATTAAACATATTTTTTGGGAAGGAAATGCGATGGCTGATGGGTTGGCTAAGATTGGTGCTGAAGGTTCTTCTTGTATTTGGATGGACAGTGTTGGGTTGCCAGCTCCTTTAAAGGGTATATATTGTGTTGATAAAGCGGGTTTACCTTATTTACTTTATAGAATTTTTTTTTTTAGATTTTGTAAAATAAAAAATAAAAAAGCCATGGTTGCAACCAGAGAATCTATCACACTACCTATGTGGGCACATAGGATTGCAAATTGATAGTTATAATATTTTCCATGGTATTGTATGACCATTTTTATACGTGTAGAATACGTTTTGGAAATTGGAGGCTTTATATTGTTAAATATAAGTATTTTTTTTATTACCAAACTTGTTAAATGAGAAATGCAACTGATGTTTAAGTTGGGTGAAAATAGATGTAAAAGATTGAATATGAGCTTTTATCGCTTTTATGAGCACATTGGCAGTAAAAAAAAAATTTGATAATGGGGGGGAGCATGAGAATGTCGTCTTCATAATTGATAAAAAATAATTTTTTTTACAAGTTTAGAAATAAATAATTTCCATGCTCGAATAATTTTAAATAAGCAACCTGTTTTTATAATTTAAAATATTTATTATAATTTGGAAAATTCAAATTAAAAAAGTTTCAGAGTGAAAAAAAAAAAAAAAAGGTGAAATAACTCACTTGTTAGTTGTCATCATAATATATAGCCAAAGTTTGGAACAAAATGGGGGCATGAGAATATTGTAGGAATAATTGCTAGCAATTTAATATTTTTACTAATTTTGATTTAAATAAAATTTTCTAAAAAAATCTTGTGCAAAATTCATTTTTAAAGGTGTTGGAAATCATTTCTTATAATAATTATGTTCATCACTATAACATAGAAATAAAATCATTTCTCATGAATTGCAATGATCTTTTTGTGTGGATCTGAAAGATAACTCGCATCTGTACATCCAACTAACTGTGGACTTGATCCATGTTGATAAAATAATCACAACTGGATCTTTCTGGTCATCACTATTCTTCTGGAGTTGTACTCTTCTGGAGTTCTTGTAAATAACAAAGTTAGTGGAGAATTCATCAACATTAAGCCGCTAACCTTCTTTTTTCAATAAAAACAGTGGCCAGCCTTTTAAGATCAGACAAGCACCGCGAATTTTCAACTCCTCTATAGCTGTCAGGCATGCTGTCAAGCGCCGCAGAGCTATGAAGCTATATTTCGTCTCTTTTCTCTTGCTTTACAAGAGATGCTGTATCATAATTTTCTCTATAAAAGAGATATTCAGCTCATCTTCATTCGCATCTCATCTTCTTCACTTTTCTGTAATCATACTGCATTTTTACTCTGCAATCTCTTTCTGCATTCCTATCCTGCAATCTCTTTCTGCAATGGCTCAACAATCTTCTCAGGGTCAATATATGAGGTATTCTGCACCACGTTCATCAGCTGTTTCTGCTTCTACCACAGGTGCTATCATGCAATATAGTAATGATCTTAATTTAGTTCAGTCTAATTTTAACCTGAGTCTAACATCTAAATACTCAAATCTCAAATGACTAAACTCATCTCAACTCAAAACCTCTTTACACGTGGCACCCACAACCTTTTTCAATTTAACACCTCTTTTTACGTGAAATCTACAACATTTTTTAACTTTTTATAAATATTTTTAAACTCATATTAACATCTACACATATCTAAACTTATCTTAGATGGGCTCCATATAACTCATTCCATCAACTCAACTCATTATTATTCATAAAGAATTCAATTTAGCTTAACTCAGCTCAATATTCAAATGCAGCCTAATTTCATTGACGACTTGCTAGTGTTGTTGTAACAGCCCACTAGAAATTCAATTGTGAAATTTCTATTAACTTTAGGAATCTCGTGAAGACCCCATAAGTTTTCACGAATCCATTAATCGTATAGGTTTTTGTCTAATTACATAATTAATGTTATTATTTACTATGGTATCAGAAGTGTGTTTTTGATTATTGGAGATAGTTAGAAGTGTCAAAATATATTATGATTTGTGCCATTAGACTCGGAAGGTTATTTAAGGTCTTATGGCGCAATAATATTTTTTCATATTTTCGGACAAAACGTCTGTTCAAAACTGTAGATATTATTGGAGAAAAATATCTTAAGCTAATTTTGTGGATATTATTAGATAAAAATATTTTAAGCTAATTTCGTGGATATTATTGGGTAAAAATATCTTGAATTGATTTTTGTAGATATTATTAAGTAAGAGAGTCCTACACTCCACTCTCACTCCGGGTAAGAGAGTCATACACTTAACTCTCACTTCAGGTAAGAGAGTCCTACACTTAACTCTCACTCTAGTCTCATCTCTTCCATATCTCATCCATAAGTATCTCCAATCACCTCTCCCCATGAAATTATTTTCATTTATACTTTCCATTAAAAGAATATCAAACAATCTCTCTCGGACAGCTTTTAGGAGTTCTTTTGCATGCCCATTTCGAAACTTTTGTAAGTATTTTATCATAAAGTCTCCTTCATATAAGTTGTTCCTTTTTAAGTCTAGTTTACGTGGATATCTTATTTGTCTCATTTGAATATCATTTAGTCAGTCAAATATTATGTAAACTATAGAAAGGTCATTCTGGAAGATAAACTGAAGAATATGTTATAGTTTGGAGTTTTTGACCAAGCTAATGGATAGATATTGGTCTGAAATTTTTATGGAGTATTGTTAACATGTATATATGACTATTGGTTGAGGATTTTTGCATGATTAAAGGTTTTGATGAAATATTTTCTTAGATTTAGAAACTTAGAAACTAAAAGAAGAAAAACAGTTTCTGTTTTGAGAAAGTTTAACTCTTTGGTGGTCTAAACCTATTCCAACGACTTTGATAATTTTATTGGAGGATCCTAAGCATCTTATATACATGTTATATTATTATTTTGAATATATTTGATGTTAGTTTCAAAGATATAAAATTTTATGCAAAGAGATATTCAAATAAGCCAAAGCGTGGATGTTCTTGGCTAAATTTATGTTTTGGTTAATTTTTAATCATGTGATCTTGAATTAGAAGCTTATATATATTTTAGGACATCTTTTTAAACCATGTGATGGTTTGGTTTGAAGATCACATATTTATAAGTCATAGATCAAAAGGTTGATCAAAACAAGTTGGAAACAAAAATCAATGGAAATAGCATATGGGAATTTCGGCCCTATGGAGTTTTAATAGTTGTGATTAGTTTTAAATTTTTCTAAATTGATATTTGAGTTGAGGATAAAATTTACATGAGGCATGTAAATTTTTGTGACTTTTGGAGTTAGTATGCAAAATCCTTAAGTTATGGGTAAAACGGTCATTTTCCTATATGTAGAGAGTAAAATGGAAATTTTACTCTTTAAGTTAGTATTTTATATATTTCAATTTATTAGTGATTTAGTGCTAACTTTTAGAATCACTAATTACAGTTCCTCGTGATCGCGCTTAAATAAGAAACGCGGAGATCGAGGTAAGTTAGCTTTTAACTTCCTAGCAGTCTACTGTGTATGTGTGCTAAGTAAAGGAACTACAGTGTATGTATGTGTGTTATAATATATGTCATGCCATGCCAAGTCATCACGTAATTGTTTGTTATACAGAATTTATTCTGTCATCAGTTTTTATCTGTTACATAATATATTTTGTCATGTATTATTATACATTACAAGTACATCATGCTAAGTATGTCATCTATTACATGTATGTCAAGTCATGTAATATTCACTGTTGCAAGTATGTCATGTTGAATATGTTGTCTATTATATGTTATACCATGTTACGAAATATTTCTATCTCAAGTTGGTCATGTATTTCAAGTTATGTTCAAGTCACGTTATGTTACGTCAGGGCTTCAGTCATTTCGTATTCCAGTCACGTTTCATCTTGATTACTTATGTATGGGGTCACAGCAATTGTGACGTATACACTACGTGAGACACAGCAATTGTGACACGTAGAATACATGGGGCCACAACAACTGTGGAGTATGTATTTAAGCAGTTAAAAAATAAGTTTCCGTAGAATACATGGGGCCACAACAACTGTGAAGTATGTATTTACACGTAGAATACATGGAGCCACAACAACTGTGGAGTATGTATTTTTCATGTTAAGTCAAGTTTGTGTAGAATACATGGAGCCACAACAACTGTGAAGTATGTATTTACACATAGAATACATGGGGTCACAACAACTGTGGAGTATGTATTTTTCATGTTAAGTCACGTTTCAGAACAAGTTCATGATAAGTTAAGTTTCATATCATGTTCATGTTAATTCAAGTTTCAGAGCAAGTTCATGCTAAGTCAAGTTTCAGATCAAGTTCATGTCAAGTCAAGTTCTGTTCATGTTTCAATTTAAGTTATGTCAATTATGCTATGTTGTACGCCAAGTTATGCTTTAATTACTTATGAATTTGATTATGCATTTATGCTTTTACTGTCATCCATGCATCATTAGCTTGTGTGGAAGTTTTTTGTTAACTTACTGAGATTTATAATTAAATCTCACTTTGGTAGTCCCAACTACCATTCCCCCCGAATGGTAGATCTTGTTACAGGACCTGAAAGAGAATCAGGAGCTGATCAACTAGACACAGTTGACGGTGCGACATCAATGTTAATATAGTAATTAATGTAAATTATTACTTGTACGATTGAGTTGCATCTCTAGTACTTTTTGGATCATAACCATTTTGGACTAGTGTTATGATCTTAGTTGTTCAATGGGTTTTTATGTATGAAGTATGTTTTAAGCATTTGAGATATTTTCAATTTGGTGCATAGTATTGCTAAAGAAAAAATTTATCTGCTGCGAATATTGCATATTGTTAGATGCATGTTAGGAACATTGCATCTTATATGTCATGAACGGGGGCATGTAACCTTGTGTTGCATGTCTCGACGCTTCAAATGTCCGTCCGATCCCAAACAGAATTTGGAGGCGTCACAGTTGTGTCAATCGATTAGAATCTGATACACGACACTGGCATTAATTCCACATGGCAATATTCCAGTTGGTGGATCTAATGTGAGTAAGAGCAGCGGCATTCATTTATGCACCTACATACACAAAGTCATAATTGCATAATTAATATCACCTTAAGTTTTACTACATTGAATTATGCATCTCCATATTTTTGTAGAAAAATTATACACAGCAGTTTCACACTTTTTCACATCACTTAAATATGTAATTTTATTATTTTACTCTCTTTTATTCTATACTCAAAAATTTTGGTATGTTGGGTGTGAAGCTGCTGTATAGTGTCTCATTTTTGTATAGTTATGAACAATACTTATTCAAATTTAAAAATCTACTATTCACTATATATCTTATTTTACAAATTCTCTCTCTCCTCTCACTCTCTCCCTCACAATCCTTTCCTCTTCTCCTAGCTCCCTCAACAACGCAACAAACATTCACCTTCACTTTCATTTGATTATTATAATATATTACATTTTTTTATCATTTTATTATAATTTTAATATTAATATATAAAAAAATTATATTTTTATTATTATATTGTATTATTTAATACCAAATGTATGTAGAAATATATATATATATAAATTAATTTTAGGAAAAAAATTAATAATAATAAAGAAATCATATTTCATTATTATTTTGATTTAAATATGAAATAATATTTTATTATTATTTTAATTTAAATATGCATACTCAAATGTGAAAAATTTTCTTAAATGGCAAAATCAATATCTAAAAGAAGTGTTTATGCATATGCATAAACTAATGCTAATGTTCTTAGATGGAGAGAGTTCTTTGCAAAAAGTTAAGTTAGGATTAGACAGTGAGTTGATACGAGATGAATTGAGATAAAAGTTAAAAATTAAAAATTAAATAAAATATTATTAAATATTATTTTTTAATAATATTATTATTTTGATATCAAAAAAATTGAATTATTTATTATATTTTGTATAAAAATTTTAAAAAAATTATAATAATTAGATAAAACGAATTAAAATAAATTTGAATCCAAACTGCCTACACCAAAGATGCTTTGAAAATCCAGATACTTTATCTCAAACGCGTGAAAAATCCACCCACCTCATGAGCTTTCATCGACTTGTATGTTGTTTGAAAATTCAGATACAGGCCTTTATCTCAAACGCGTGAAAAATGTTGATTTTTAACACTAGTTGGAATTATTGAACTAGCTTGGGCTAGGCATTGATACAGGCCTTTCTGATCGATGCTTTTCTTTTCTTTTTCTTTGTTAATACATCTGCCTTCCAAACTGAGTTTCTACTACCATTCCTTCCCTCTCAATATCTTCACCACAGCCTCAACCAATGAAAGGAATTAAGCGAGAGAAAAAAAATAAGTTGAAGATTACAAGAGCTGAACTTTGTTGGGTTTGGGGTTGAGCAAGAACGGGGGAGAGTATTTGTAGTTTCGTGCTAGAGAAATTCTCGTGGGTATTTGAACAAAAAGAAAAATTCTTTGGTGGAGGGCAGGATGAATTCGATTCGCTTAATAGTGACCTAAAGCTGGCCTATGCATTTATCAACGAATCCAGGGGAAAACACAACGAGCATGAATTACTGACAGAGGCAAGGAGGCAATTAAGGGACATCGCCAATGAGGCTGAGGATGTTATGGATGCATTGAAGGTTGAAGACCTGAGGAGGAACTTGGTGTGGAAGATAATTCGGTACCCAATGATGTGTCATGATGCAGCAAAGAAGATAGAGGGCTTCAACCATAAAATCAATAAAATCCTGGATACTGTACAAAGGTACGAAGCGGAAGCTACTCCAGTTGCAGCGGTGGACGTTGCACTGGAAAGACATAGGAGTGTCATCAAGGAAACAGACGTGGTGGGCTTCGCTATTGACTCTACAAAATTGGAGAAGCAGCTTACGGAAGGGGATTCAAAGCTTGGTGTCATTTCAATCATCGGCATGGGAGGGTCGGGTAAGACCACTCTTGCCTGGAAGATCTACAATACTCTTCTCGTCGAGAGGCACTTTGTTTGCCGTATATGGGTGCATGCATCTTTCCAATTCAGAACCAGGGACTTGCTGCTTGAAATGTTAAAGTCTGCGATACCAGAGTCTGACGAATCCATGGGGGCACTCGAAGACATTGAGAGGATAAAAAGAAGGAGGATGAACGGAATCGAAGGCATGAGTAAAGATGAAATGAAAAAAAAGTTGTTCAAATACTTGGAAGGAAAGCGGTATTAACGTATGTGCTTCTATTGCTCATAAAGGAGACACTGCACCAATAGCAGAACCATCACAGCATGTAACATAGCCTTTCACAGATTGCATTGCATTCTGTTATTCTCTACGGTCATGTAACAAACTTATTCTTTATTCCCTCTTGTAAAAAGTCTATATATAGACTACTGTTAGCACAATGAAAGTAGTGAGAAAAACTTTCCAATTCTGTTTTGTTAACATGGTATCACGAGCCACACGACTCCACTAGTCTCATCGAATCCATGGCCTCTTCTTCTTCTTCCTCCCTCACTGAATCCATGACCCCACCCTCCATCACCGCGTCCTTTTCCCATATAGTCACCACTAAGCTCACTACTGAGAACTACCTACTCTGGAAAGTCCAGACTTCTGCCTATCTTCGTGGTCAGGATTTATATGGCTACGTTGATGGCACTCATCTTAAACCACCTGAATTCATCTTCGATTCTGCCACTTCCCCTCCCACACCCAACCCCGCTTACTCTCTCTGGAAACGCACTGATCAACTAGTACTCAGTGTTCTTTTCTCCTCTCTCTCGGACTCCATTTTAGGTCATGTTCTCTCCTCCACTACTGCTCGAGAATTATGGAACTCTATAGTCTCCATGTTCTCCTCTCAATCCCAAGCTCAAGAATTCCAACTTCGATTTCAGCTCACTAACCTCTATCGAGGTGACCAATCCATTACGGCTTACTTTGGCAAAGTTCGTCTACTTGCCGATTCTCTCACTGCCATTGGCACTTTCATCTCCGAAAAAGAACTCGTCTCCTACATCCTCAATGGCTTAGGTCCTTCTTATGAATCCTTCCTCACATCCATCACTACCCGCGCTGACCCATTAAATTCTCATGACTTATTTCAGCTCCTTCTAATCCATGAAAGCCGACTCACTCATATAGCCAAACTTTCCCCATCTTCCTCTGATTTTTCAGCACACTTCACCTCCGCCACTCATGGTCGTGGCCGTGGTTTCTCTCGTAATCCCAGACAAGGTCGTTAGTTTCCTCTGATATTTGGGGTCCATCCCCCTATGTATCACGTTTGGGTTTTAAATATTACATTTCCTTTGTTGATCATTGCACCCGTTACACTTGGTTATTTCCAATCAAACTCAAGTCTGATGCAATACAAATATTTACCAAATTCTTACCTCTTGTTGAACGTCTTTTTAACACTAAACTAATTAATCTTCAAACTGATGGTGGTGGGGAATACAAACCAATCACTACAATGTGCCAATCACTTGGAATCAATCATAGACTATCTTGCCCTCATACACATCAACAAAACGGGCTTGTTGAACGCAAGCACCGTCACATTGTTGAAACTGGGCTTGCTCTTTTGGCCCATGCCTCTCTTCCTTTCTCTTATTGGGCTGATGCCTTTGAAACTGCGATTTATCTCATCAATCGCCTCCCGACCCCAACTCTCAACAACAAATCTCCCTTTTCCATGATTTACAAAACTGACCCTGATTATAAATTTCTCCGGGTTTTTGGATGCCTCTGCTTTCCTAATCTTCGCCCCTATCTCTCACACAAATTACATTTCCGCTCCACTCCATGTCTTTTCTTGGGCTACAGCACGGCCCACAAAGGTTACAAATGTTTTGATTTTAAACAACACAAAATGTACATCTCTCGGAATGTCACCTTTCATGAATCTACTTTCCCTCTAAGTCATCACCAGCCCATTACCTCTTCCTCATCTCATAACCCGTCCATCACTACTCTTCCTATTTTTCCCAACTCCATCTTAGGCCCAGTCCCAAATCCTTCTCTTCCTACAACCCCAACTTCTCATTCCCCTTCTTCCCTTCTCGGCCCAGGTCCCCAATCTTCTCAACCCACCAATTCTCCGTCCAGCCCAAACCCAACTAATCCTACATCTTCTTCAACCTCCAGCGTCTCACCTCCAACAACCAACTTACCTTCTCCTTCACCAGTACGTCCCTTACCAATTCTTATCCCGCCCCGATCCCCGATCATCACCAGAGCCCAAACCAACTCTTCCAGACCCAAAGTCTTCCTCGATGGTACCATACCGTACCCATCTCGACACTGTCTCACCACCAGCATCACCGTTCCAGATGATCCTTCAAGTTATTCGGTTGCCTCAAAATACTCTGAATGGCGTCAAGCTATGGAGCAAGAATACACTGCCCTCCTCAACAATCAAACTTGGACGTTGGTTCCACCTGTTCCGAACTCCAACATCCTCGGCTGTCGATGGGTTTTTCGCACCAAAACAAATGCAGATGGCTCCTTCCAACGCCGCAAAGCCCGGCTAGTTGCCAAGGGCTTTCATCAACAGCCCGGTGTCGATTATCACGAGACCTTCAGCCCCGTCGTGAAGCCCACCACAATCCGCCTAGTTCTGTCCATTGCTGTATCTCACGGCTGGCCCTTACGGCAACTTGACATTGAAAATGCTTTTCTCCATGGCACATTAACAGACACTGTCTTCATGCAACAGCCTCAAGGATTTGTAAGTCCACAACATCCCACTCATGTATGCAAGCTGTCCAAAGCCCTGTACGGCCTTAAACAAGCGCCACGAGCGTGGTTCGCTCAACTCAGTTCATGGTTAACAGAGTATGGCTTCACTCCATCCAAAGCTGACCCGTCCCTTTTCATGCTCACTCAAGGTAACACTCTTATTTACCTTCTCATCTATGTCGACGACATTGTCGTCACTGCATCAAACACCTCTGCCGTTGATACCTTACTTCACGACATGAGCCTAGCCTTCCCGGTACGTGATTTGGGACAACTGTCATTTTTCTTAGGACTTGAACTTGATTATACTCAGCATGGTGTCTTTCTGTCTCAAAGAAAGTACATTAAGCACCTTCTGTCTCGTAGCAACATGCTACATGCCAAAGCCGTGACCTCACCAATGGCCTCTACCATCAAGTTGTCTAAGTATGACACACCTGACTTCGATGATCCATCCTTGTATCGAAGCTTAGTAGGAGGTCTTCAATACCTTTCATTCACTAGGCCCGATATATCATTTGCAGTAAACAAGATCTGCCAGTTTATGCACACACCGAAAAACTCACACTGGATTGCACTAAAACGGATCCTCCGATATCTCAAAGGTACCATCAACCAGGGTCTCTTTTTTGCTTCTCACTCAAGCTTCACTTTGCAAGCCTACTCCGACGCTGACTGGGGAGGATGTCCCGACGACAGGAGGTCCACTGGAGGATTCTGCATCTTTCTTGGTAAGCATCTGATCTCATGGTGTTCCAAGAAGCAGAAAACTGTTGCCCGATCCTCCATGGAAGCTGAGTACAAATCATTGGCCTCCTCCGCTGCTGAACTACTATGGCTTCAAACCTTACTTCGTGAACTTGGTCTTCCATTGCATCATGCTCCTACTCTTTGGTGTGATAACCTTGGAGCAACCTATTTATGTGCCAATCCAGTTTATCACTCCAAGACAAAGCACATGGATATAGACTACCACTTTGTCCGAGACCGTGTAGCAGCCAACACCTTAAAGATTGCCTTCTGCAGCTCCAAAGAACAACTGGCTGATGTTCTAACCAAACCCATTGTTGCTGACAAGTTCATCAAGTTTAAGCCTCGTCTCAATTTGGTTGACACCCCCTTGGACTCGAGGGGGCATATTAACGTATGTGCTTCTATTGCTCATAAAGGAGACACTGCACCAATAGCAGAACCATCACAGCATGTAACATAGCCTTTCACAGATTGCATTGCATTCTGTTATTCTCTACGGTCATGTAACAAACTTATTCTTTATTCCCTCTTGTAAAAAGTCTATATATAGACTACTGTTAGCACAATGAAAGTAGTGAGAAAAACTTTCCAATTCTGTTTTGTTAACAAGCGGTATATAGTAGTCATGGACAACATCTGGACAACCGAAGTTTGGAATGAGCTAAAAGATGGTTTTCCTGATAACTCAAACGGAAGCAGAATATTGATCACCAGCCGTATAAAAGGTGTGGCTTCAGAAAGTACTACCCACTTTCCCCCAATTCTCGATGAAGATGAAAGCTGGGAACTCTTTAGGAAGAAGGTATGCGTAACAGAGGAATTTCCTCCCCAGTTAGAAACTGTGGGAAGGGAAATCGCAAAAGGTTGCAAAGGCTTACCACTTTCAATTGTGGAATTAGGGGGCCTTGCAGCAGTCGAAGAGAAGAAGACACACCGAACGCTATCCAAATATAAAGACGATGTGCGAATTCCTATCTTTGTCGTAGGACAAGATGCAAGGACATACTCTCCTTGAGCTACACCCACCTGTCGCAGCACTTGAAATCATGCTTTTTGTACTTTGGAGTATACCCAGAAGAATTTGAGATCCCTGTAAGGCAATTGATCCGACCTTGGATAGCCGAGGGATTCATAGAGCATACTGGCTCTAGATACATAGAGGATGATGCCAAAGACTACTTCGATGAGCTGTATAATCAAAGCTTGATCCAAGTGGCTAGCAGCAGGACAGATGGAGGAGCAAAGACATGTCGTATTCATGCTCTTCTACAACACATCTCCATTTGCGAGAGCAAAGAAGAGAAGTTTCTTGAGGTATTTAGACATGTTAATCTTTTATCCGAGAACAAATCCCGTAGAATTTCTGTCCAATGTAGCACTCCTCGTTATATTGCTTCAAATCTCTCTCACGCTACTTGTGCCCGCTCTTTGTTGTTCTTTGGCCATGAGAAACTTAGCTTCGACTCATCCTACAGAAAGAAGCAGACCTACGGCGACCTTGATCCAAACCATTGGAAATGGGTCCACGAAAAGTTCTGCTTGGTTCGGGTGCTTCATTTTGGTCAACTAAATATTTACTCCATTCCCTCAAATATAGAAGAATTGATCTGTTTGAGGTACTTGAGAATAAAGTCTGATGTTCTGAAAGTAATTCCAGCTTCCATTTGCAACCTTAAACACCTAGAAACCCTCGACCTGAAAGGTACTTTTCTGAATTGCTTGCCTACAGGGATATGGGAGGTCAGTAGTCTTAGAAATCTGTATATGTCTGGGCCAGTGAGTTTACCGGACCATTTTTACCCAGACGTCAAAGCTCTTTGGAAGCTCCAAGTCCTTTCCACTGTATCCCTTAACCCACAAAATGTGAGCCTCATTGTTCAATCTGAACTCTTAAGGAAATTAGGAATATAATTTGCTTCGGACGACAGCAACTGCAGAGCTGTTGAGGTTTTGGCAGAGCTCCACCATTTACCTCATCTTCAAACATTGAAAGTCGTAAATTGTTCAGAAGGCCCCCGTCTCCCGACTTCATTTCCATCGACAATCACCAAGATCACCTTAAGACAAGTGTGCTTAAAAGTCCGCCGCGACATGAGAGTGCTGGGGAAGCTTCCCAACCTTTATATACTGAAACTGCAGAGTTGCTTGCTTTCTAGTAAGCTCACATTCTTTGCAGATTCGTTCCCTCGTCTGGAAGTTCTTAAATTGGAAAAATTGAATATTAAGAGATGAAGCAGAGGAGACGTACAATGCCATGCCTCAGGCATTTGGTCATCAAACGTTGCACTGACTTGAATATGCTCCCCTCGAGACTATGGAGTTCGAATGCTCTGCAAGACGTGGAGGTATTATGGAGCAACTTGGAATTGGTAAACCTTCTTCAGGAATCGCAGAGGAATCTTGGGTTTAATCTGCACATGTCCTCCTCCGAATGACGACTTTTATCAAAGGAGGGCAGTATAACGGTGGCTTTTTCAGGAGAACTAAGAGTTCAGGTACGCTTCATCTTTGTGTCAAATTTGACTTCCAGTTAAATGTTCTTGTTTTTATCTTTTCCACAATTTTTAAAACATGATGACAGACAACTTCCGTGGAATTGGACAATGCTGTTCCTTTCAATTGCTGCTACAACTTTCTTCCCCGCAAGGGTTTTGGAGGGGAAGAGAAGGTTATTGTTTCCTCTGAGTTGCTTTCTTTTGATTATTGCGGAATGATTAGGTTTGAATCGGCTTGTATGTCCTCATTAACATTTCTTATGGGGAGAACTGCATAATTTTTTATGGAGTTTAGACTTTATACTCTCCAGCAACAGGTGTAAGATGTACTTCCTTTACAAAAAGTTGGTTTCATTATGAAAATGGTAATTTTTTTTTTTCATATGCAAGACTTACATGTTATATATATCATTTTCCTACTCTTTATACTCTTGTAGGGTCGGTCCATCACTTCGAACTTGGTTGTTTAAGATCATTTTTGGGATGTAACTTATTTTTGGATTGCTTTTAAATAAAAATCTTGAACTATTTTATCAAATTTTAAAAGTTGTTTTCAAATTCACTCTTGAGATTTGGTCTCATCATTATTTATCATTTTGGAATATAGATATTCATTATATTAAATGTCTTTAAAATTTAAAATTATAAATGTTTATTATTGGTTTTGAAAGCAATGTTTTGGATTTAAATACATATATGATAAGATAAGAATTTGGCTTTACATTTTAATGAAAATCGTTTAATGTTGTTAATATGAGAATAAATGGACGAAGGTGTGGTACATGAGGTCGTAGTTTATTCTGTAGAAATAGATACGAAGGGCTCTGTCTTAGAGAGGTTTACTATATCAAAATAAAGAAATAAATAAACGGAAGAATAAATCTTATTCTTTTTATTTTTATTAAAAAAATACATTGGTTAAAAAATAGATGGAAGAAAGACCAACTCTTGCCCTACTTTAAAGATATCAAATATAGTTATTATATTTTTAAGTCTGCATATAAATTACACTATTTATATCATTTAAAAAATGAAACTGAATTTATAAAATTTAAATCTTAACATAAATCTTCTAAATATATGAACAAAATTTGAAAAAGCAGACCATATATCTTCATTTTACGTGAGACCACATTTCCCACGCCGTACGTGTAACTTGTACGTGACAACCAACTAACCGCAATATCCTAAATATTTTTTAAAGGAAAAAGAGGCTGAAAATAAAATTATTCTAAAATTAATTTAGCGCTGTTTGGGGAGAGAGAGGGGAAACGACGAAGCAAAGGGGAAGAAGAGAAAAGACAATGGGCGAGGTATCAGATACGACGATGACGATGCAACATCAGAAGAAGAGGAAGAAGAAGAAGGGACGCCCATCTCTTTTGGATCTCCAAAAACGCTCTCTCAAGCAACAGCAGCAACAACAACAGCAAATCCCTAACCCGATCCATTTAAGTCCTCACTATACCCGTCGCTCCACTAGCCGGAACTCTTATTCTGACCAGCCGGAGTGGGTTTCCGGTTCTGGAGAGGACGACGAACGCAAAGAAAAGAAGCACAAGCTCCTAAATGGTCTGAACCCCCATCCACATTACCCGACATTGTCGCAGAATTCCCTGTCGTTTAGCTCCAATCCATACGCCTCTGATTCTAATGCGAATGTTGAGGATACCGAGGCGGCCATCAAGAGGCGCAATATCAGCCCCGTACCTTACGCATCTGATGCAATGGTGATGATCATCAAATTATATAACACAATTTTCCCTTATTTTTTAAAGTGAATTTCTGAAAACGTTTTGAAGAACCAAAAGCCATATATATAGACTATATAGTGTGTTGCTGCTGCGGTTGTGTTTTGAAAAGTAATTCGAGTCGCTTGGGATTCCGCGCGCAATTTCATAGCTTTTGGGTTGGTGGGTTCGTTGGATCAACGAGTGGATAGCCACCTTTGACTCGGTCTAAGTTTGTAATATTCTTTAATTTTTATTGAAATTTGGGTGGGCTCTCAGTCTTCTCTTTATTATTATTATTTCCTAATTTACATCTTGCATCAATTTATTTATCTGTTTCTTGCTTCTGTATTCTTATTGTCTGTATTAATACGCAGAAAGACACACCCCCTCGTGTCTGTAAAACCTTCAACTTGTCTTTTCCTAGATTATTTCCAGATATTTTCTTTTTTACAACTGTACTTCCTCGGCTCTCCTTTGCCCTTAATGCAACTTTCCATATGATTATTGTTTTCGATTTCTATTAATGACCAAGTGTTAATGCAATTTCTTTTCTTTTAGTCTTTTTTTTTTTTTTTTGTCTGTATGTGGGTAATTTCAACAGAGATATTGGACTAATTTTGTAGGGTGACAAGCTTTTGAAAGCGACAGACACCTTAAATGGTATCGCAATTCTTTGCTGAAAAGCCTGTGGGGAATTTTTGTAGTGATTGATTTTTGCTTTCTACATGTATTAATCGTATATTATCATTTTATATGGGCAGGGTCGCAGGTGGAGTCCGGTCCCACGACACCTTTACCGGACAAAAAGTTATTGGTGTTCATCCTTGACAGGCTTCAAAAGTGTGTTTTGTTTTTTGCTCCGATTTTATTTTCATTTATTTCTTGTTTGAGTTGGGGGTTTGATCGGTTTATTCCAACTCATTCGCAGAAAGGACACTCATGGGGTATTCTCGGAGCCAGTGGATCCGGAAGAGGTGCATTTCTATGGTGATTCTCGTTTTTCGTAGCATATTTGAATACCAATTTCTGATTTGTTAGAAATTTATTTCCCTCCAGCTTCCTGATTACCATGAAATCATCGAGAATCCAATGGATTTTGGAACCGTGAGGAAGAAACTAGATGGGGGAGCTTATGCCAACTTGGAACAGTTTGAGGTTTGTTTTAGACTGCATTTCCTGCAGATTTGCGCGGGCACAGGCACACAATATGTTACATTTATATTTCTGTAACCAGAATTGTTAAAATGTCGACCTGTCTCTGAATTTTATTTTCGTTTTGACTATTATACGGGTCATAGATTTTCTACTAGTTATTTTATATTCTTGCCACTGTTTGTGCACGCTCACATGTACTTTAATGCCTTCAGTCCTTGGTTTATTTTTTATAGTTATTCAGTGCCTTGCAGCCGTTTTTCAATGAAGTTTGTTCCTTCTTATAGTAATTTCCATTGTGACCTGCAATTTCATGCAGTCAGCTCACTTTTGCAAATTTGTTGGTTTCTTTTGATTTTTTGCTTCAATCGAATATTAAATTAGTCTTGATTTTCTCCTAATGAAAATAATTGTTTGAGCACATCACTACTAGATGAAACAAGGGCTTAAAAATAACAGTGTTGGAATTTTGGTATTGGTATTTTCTATGAAGCAAATGACAAAGGAAGTACCAAACAAACTGGATGGGGAGATTGGAAAAAAGTGATTTTTTTTTTTTGATAGATAAAAGAAGTTTTATTGATCCTCGTAAATAGGCAAAGCCCGAGTACACAGGAAGTATACAAGAAAAGCCTAGTTACAAAAGCTACGTGCTACGGATAGTAGCATACAAATCATTAAGACCCGCTCCATTCCATGCAATAGAATGGGCCCAAAGCAACAGAGTATGAAAAAAGTAATCCCTAAAGATGTCCGGGGAGCGTTCCTTATCCTCAAAACAACGGCCATTTCTTTCGTTCCATGTGCACCATATTAGGCACAAAGGTATCATCTTCCATACAGCAGCAATCTAGCGATTGCCCCTAATCCTTTGCCAACAAGACAATAGGTCTATCACCCTCTTGGGCATGACCCACGCAATGTCAAGCCTCGAGAAGATTGCATCCCATAAAGCCTTAATTACTTCGCAATAAAGGAGAAGGTGATCCGCTGATTCACCGTTACGTTTGCACATGTAGCACCAATCCACTATATAAAATCCACGCTTTCTTAGTTTGTCGATTGTTAAGATTTTACCATGGGAGGCCACCCAACCAAAAAAAGCGACTTTGAGGGGAACATTACTCCTCCAAATACTCTTCCAAGGGAAAGCATTGGAGGAATGGGTCGACAAGGCTTTATGGTATGAACGAATTGAGAATTTCTTGTTTCCTGTGCCAGTCCAAAGTAGTTTGTCCTCCCTTCCTGCCCTTAACTTCAGCGAATATAGCACTCTATAGAGCTCAGTGATGTCCCCCATCTCCCAATCTTGCACAGCTCTAGTGAAACTCACGGACCAAGTGATGGAGTCAGAATTATTGCACATATTATCAACCACTGAAGAACCTTGGTCCAAAGCAATCCTATAAAGAGAGGGAAAAGCATTTTTCAAGATCACGTCTCCACACCAACAGTCATGCCAAAATTTTGTCCGCGTGCCTCTTCCCACCTCGAACCTGCAGTTGCCGAGGAAATCATCCCAGCCCTTCCGAATATGTTTCCAAAGTCCCACACCATAGGCCCCTTTGACTTCATTTGAGCACCAACCTCCCTATACATTCCCATATTTGATCTCTAAAATATTTTTCCAAAGGGCATCTCCCTCGAGAAAAGTGATTTCTTGAATAGTTGTCCATGGTTATCCCATCAAGGAAGTACTTTCAGGGGTAAGTGTTAAATTCATATTAGGTTGTGTCATGCAGCTCTCCAGGGTAAAGGTAGATGAGAATCTCAGAAACCAGGACCTTGTGTTACGACTTACCAATCTAAAGGAGTTAAATCTTTAGATAAATGTCATTGAATCTGTTCACGTGTATTTTTGTATTTTTCACAAGGAAAATGATTTAAGCTAGTTACACTGCTGCTGCTCATGAATGGGTTCTGTAATGTGTACTTGAGTAGTTTTTGTGGATCACATACTCTATTTGTAGTATATGATTCTCCTTCCTCGTAGTCAAACATCTGGTCCACACCCCTTATCATACAGGAAAAAGGAAAAAAGAATATAAAATAATGTACTAGATGCACCCGTACAGGTACAGCCTAGTGGTCAAACATTGGAAGTTCCATTAGATTACAGTTTTGGCATGTGGGGTCATGTATCCAGAGATCACTCCCCCATGGGTGGGATCCGGAGGACCCTGCCTTCATAAGATTCCACGTTATAAACAAAGTACTAGATGTGTTTATGACTGGATGTGAAAAAGTGTAAGCCATATGCAAACTTTGGTTACCTATAAAATTAATTCTTTACCAACATTTATGGTATAAGTTTCATTTCCATTGAATGGTGGAAATCTACTTCATCTTGTTTTCTTGAAGTTCCATTTGTCAGTGATGACTTTGGTCTTCTCAGTGTTGATGGATCTGATTCCTGTTAGGTAAATAAGCTCTCCAGTAATAGTTTTTAACACTCCATCAATAAGTAACATTATTTTGATACTTGTAACTTCCTTTATTGATTGATTGACAACCATAAAAAGGAGAAAGAAATTTGATTCAACACGTGGCTGCTATGAGAACAAAAGGAATAGAACTCCCAGCTAGGAAACATGAAGACAACATAGCATTGTGTCATCATTAGGCCATGCTAGATGCCTTACTGTCTGGAGAAAAGGTAAAGATAGAATGGAAATTGGATCAATATAGGAAATAGTCCATGCTCCAGTGAGTGCTATGGTGTCTTAAGAAAATGTACTTGTACGGCTTAGGTTAAAGAGTCCAACATCTCTGATGAATGGTTCTTGCTGTTTTATGTCGCAGTTCGTTTATGTGATTGGTATGTTATACTTGGGAATTATCAATGAATTTGGTCTTGGATCAGTTAACAAAGAGTTTGTGCATGAAATGGTATGATGCTTTTTTGTGATACATTTTGTTAAAAATATGACAAAATGTCTTTTAATTTTACCTTGTACACTGGATTTTAGTTTCCTGTGATATTGGATATAGTGAAGCTTTTTTTATTTTCCTCTAAGTTTGATTATAGCAAGGCCTTCTTTTATATCCTGACTTCCTGGTCAAGGAATCTAAAACTCTTTACTTTCTAATTTGTGCAGAAAGATGTGTTTCTGATATGCACAAATGCAATGCAGTATAATGCACCAGATACTATTTTTTTTAGACAGGTTCAGTCATCTCTGAACTTCAATTCTCATCTTTTTCCGGGGTTTTCTTTATTGAATAGCTGGAAATTTATGTTTTTCTTAGGCACGGTCTATGCAAGAGTTGGCAAACAAGAATTTCGAAAATTTGAGGCAGGATAGTGATGATAATGAGCCACAACCCAAAGTTGTTAGGAGAGGCAGGCCTCCAGGAAAGAACCCGAGGAAGTCCCTGGACAGAGCTCCTTTTGATCATGTTTGTCCCGAGCCTGCCTTCGATGCAAGTCTTGCCTCTGAAGGTGGTAATGCAAGGGGGGCCAATGCTTACAATCTAAGAAAAGGTCAGCCTTCATACAGGTTCCCACCTGCTGATACTGTGCTCAGGGCTTCACATGGATCTCGTAACAGTGAAACTTGTACCAGTTGGTGGCCTGAATGGGAGAATGAATTTCCCGGTAAGATTTGAAATGAGTTTGTTGTATTGATTTGTATATTATATATGTACTTTGTTAACGTCATTTGAAATTTCTAGCGTTTGCAACTGCTGAGCCATTTTCATCTTGGAACGCAGCTTCTGTTTTGAAGGGTGTTGTCAAGTATGGGAAGAAACAATTTGCAATAGATGAGAATAAGCGTGACACCTATAAGGATTTCTTGGACTCTGGTCATGGGCCATCTGTAATGGCCACCCTTGAGGGGGACTGGAAGCAACTAATGGCGGTATGTACGCCTGTTTTTCGTCTTTCTCGTAGTGTACTCTTCTTCTTCTTCTTCTTCTTCCTTTCTCTCTATTGGTGCTGAGGAAAAAAGTGGTGATGCTGCTTCTATTAGAACGTAGGTACAATAATTTTGAAATCTTGGCCCAATGTCTACTCTGAATGCAATTTATATCACCTATACTGAAATGTGATTGTCGAAAACCAGAAAATAATGCGCATTATTTCACCAATTTATTCTGTGCAACATCTGTGCTCTTGATATGTTTTATGGTATTATCTATTTGTGACTTTTTTTCCCTCAATGTAAATGTATATCAGGTAGGTCTAAACTTGGAGGATGGTTATGCGAGAAGCCTAACTCAATTTGCTGCTGATCTTGGCCCAGTAGTTTGGAAGATTGCTTCGAAGAAAATTGAAAGAGTATTGCCCTTTGGACTCAAGTTTGGTCCTGGATGGATAGGAGAAAATGAGGCATTAAACCAGGAGCAATCTTCAGAGAGCTCAATATCAGATGATGGTAAAAGTAAGCTTCCATATCACGTGACATCTGAATCAAATATGGCTTTTGCAAATGGATCGTTGTTGCAAGCTCAAGCAGAAAGAACAGGATTTGATTCACAATTTGAGTTGACTTCACTGAAAAGTAGTGTCGGTGGAAAAAAATCTATGCCTCCTCTTGAGATTCAGCCGAAATCGTTAGTTTGCTCTGATATGGATCGTTCTAATGGGGGGTTGGGGTCTGGTTTTCTATCACAAATAAGGATGGTGAGTCTTTCCAGATTAACTGGAATGTCTTGTTCTGATGATACTTCATTGCCTTCTCAAGCACTCGAAACAAATTCAAGTAACAACACTACCATTTACCAAATGCCCAGAAATGATGTTGAGTCAAATGAAACCAGGTTCTCCGAAATTGCCAGAACAATTTCTGGAAATTTATTGGCCTTGGGCCCTGGTCTTAAGTCACATGGAACAGCAGAAGTGATGCTTGGCGGGGAGTCATCTTGGGAGAGATTGTTAATGCACCATTCATTTCCTCCTGATCTAAATGTGAGAATTCAGCAAACGAGTTCAACTAGTTCTAATGTCCAGATCGGTTCACCTCAGCAGCCGGATTTAGTGTTGCAGCTCTGAGGATATGCTTTTTTTCTTTTCTTTTCTTTAATTTTTTTCGAATTTACATAGGAGTGGAGCTCCTAGGAACATTGACTATTGATGAAGCTATGTATAGAAAAGTATATCCGATCTCAAATTATCATATGTTAGGAGGTTGTGGTACGGGGCATATAATTACAATTGAAGTAGAAATGAGAAAGAATAAAAGAAATAATAAGGAATTTCAATTGTAGAAGAATTTCACTTATAGTAAAAGGATTACAAGAATTTCTCTCTTGAATAAGGAGAGCACAATTGACAATACCCTCTCTTATAAAAGGAGAAAAATCACTCTTTCTTATAAAAGGAGAGATAATATATAGAAGAAACTTCACTATTTTTCTCTCTAAAACTCTCTTTTTCTCTAAATTTTTCTTTCAAAATGGGGATAGGTTTCTAAAAGCAAAAACATGTATTTATAGAGTTAAAGGAGGTGGAAGATAGCGGAAACAAGTGGAAGATGGCGGAAGTAAATGTGAATGCAAGCTCAACTAGTCACCATTTTTTATCCATAAAAGTGGCTTTACCGCTACATATCTCCCACTTAAAGTCACTTTTGTAATCCTTCTATCTTTTCTACACTTTCCATCTCCATGCCGCTTACATATCTGCTAGGCCTAAGGAAAATCAACACCAGATAAACTTGTCATTATTAATTGGCTTTGTTAATATATCTGCTAGGTTGTCTTTTGTATGGATTTTTTGTATATCCACACTTCCTTCTTCCACCTTCTCACGAATGAAGTGATACTGAACTCGTATGTGCTTTGTCCTTGAATGAAATGCTGGATTCTTTGCCAAATGCAAAGCGCTCTGACTATCACAAAATAAATCAACCTTCTCTTGTACGTGTTCGAGCTCTTCTAGTAGCATTTGCAACCATATTGCCTCTTTGCTAGCTTGTGTAGCTGCGACATATTCTGCCTCCATTGTAGAAGTAGCCACGATAGACTGCAATTTTGAAACCCAGCTTACAGCTCCTCCAGCAAGAGTAAACACATAACCTGAGGTGGACTTGCTCTTGTCAAGATCACCTGCATAATCTGAATCAACATAGCCTCTGACAGTAAAGTCTGATCCTTCATAACATAATGCGACATTTGAGGTACCCTTGACATATCTCAGGATCCTCTTTACAGCACTCCAATGCTCTTTATCAGGATTCGCCATGTATCGAATAACCACTCCCACTGATTGTGCAATGTCTGGTCTTGTACAAACCATAGCGAACATTAAGCTACTCACTACTGATGCATACGGTACTCGAGACATTTCCATTCTCTCTGCTTCATTGCTAGGACTCATACTTGAGGAGAACTTGAAATTAATAGGAAGAGGGGTAGAATTGGCTTACAATCTTGCATGTTGAAGCATCGCAAGATTTTCTTCAAATAATTTGTCTGAGAAAGCCATATCTTCCTATTATTTCTGTCTCCGTAAATTTGCATCCCTAGAATCTTGTTTGCTGGTCCCAAGTCCTTCATTTCAAACTCCCTAGCCAACTGTACCTTTAAGTCTGTAATACGATCTTTGTTGGGGCCTGCTACCAACATGTCGTCAACATACAACAACAGAATAATGAAATTACCATCACCAAATCTCTTGTAGTAAACACAAGGATCTGAACTATGTCTGTTGTATCCAAGGCTCATGATAAAGGAATCAAATCTCTTATACCAACATCTCGGCGCCTGTTTGAGACCGTATAGAGTTTTGTTCAACCTGCAAACCAAGTTCTCTTTTTCTTTTTCTTCAAAACCTTTTGGTTAGAGCATGTAAATTTCTTCTTCAATTTCTCCATGAAGAAATGCAGTTTTCACGTCCAGTTGTTCTAAGTACAAGTCAAATGTAGCACACATCGCAAGGACTACTCGAACTGTTGAAAGTCGAACAACAGGAGAGAATATTTCGTTGAAGTCTATGCCTTCTTTCTGAGCGAATCCTTTCACCACCAATCTAGCATGATACCGCTCCACTTGATCATTGCCATTTCGTTTGATCTTGTAAACCCATTTGTTTCCGATGGCCTTTCTTCCTTGTGGTAGTGGTACAAAATCCCATGTTTTGTTTTTATGGAGAGCTTCAATTTCTTCTTGCATTGCAACCATCCACAGAGAAGCTTCTTGGCTATTTGTAGCCTCATGGAAATTTGACGGTTCTCCATCTTCTGTTAGTAGACAGTATGCGACATTTCCCTCCATGATGTACTCTGAGTGCCAAGTTGGTTTTCTTCTCTCCCGAGTTGACCGTCGAACTTGTGGAATTGCACACTCAGCTTGTTCTTGTACTTCGTGCTCTGATATTGCTTCAGAAGAATCTAGAACTTCTAATTCTTGTCTTTCTTCAACTTGAACTGTAGTAGTCTCTGGTTTCTTTTTCGAAGCGCTATCATTTTCTTTTTCTTGTATCTTATCTTCTACAAATACAACATCCCTGCTAATTAGCACCTTGCGGGCAGTGGGATCCCACAGGCGATACCCCTTGACTCCATCAGCATACCCTAAGAAAATACATTTTCTAGATTTTGGATCTAGCTTTGATGTTTCTTGGGCGTTGTACATAACATAAACAGGACTTCCAAATGTATGTAAGTGAGAATAATCAGCTGGCTTATCAGTCCACATCTCCATCGGCGTTTTTAGATCAATTGTGGTTGATGGTGACCGATTGATCACATAACAGGCAGTCTTGACTGCTTCTGCCCAAAATGACTTGGCCATTCCCGCAGTTCTCAACATCGCTCTTGTTCGTTCTAACAAGGTTCTGTTCATCCGCTCTGCTACTTCATTTTGTTGTGGAGTGTATGCCACCGTGAGCTGCCTTTTGATACCTTCTTGTTGACAGAAGCTATCAAATTCAATACCAATATATTCTCCTCCATTGTCTGTCCTTAAACACTTAATGTTCTTTTCAGATTCAAGCTCAACCCGCGCTTTGAATATTTTGAAAACTGGAAATACATCTGTTTTATTTTTTATTGGATACACCTAACATCTCCTGGAGTAATCGTCAATAAATGACACAAAGTATTTTGCTCCTCCTAGGGACAAAACTGGTGCTTGCCAAACATCAGAATGGATTAGTTCTAAGATAGCTTTACTTCTAGCAGAGGAACTACTGAATTTCAATCTGTGCTGCTTACTAATAACACAATACTCACAAAAGGGTAATGAAACCTTTTTGAGCCCTGGAAGAAGCTTTTGTTCAGCAAGAATCTTCAAACCTTGTTCCGACATGTGGCCAAACTTACGGTGCCACATCATTGTTAATTCTTCTACCGAACTTGCCAGCGCAGTGGATGCTTCTCCTTCTTGTTGTGTTTCTCCTTTAAGCATGTACAAATTTGCAGCTATCTTTTCCGCTTTCATCATTACAAGCACGCCTTTAACTATTTTCATGATCTCATCTTGACTATGGGTTTTACACCCACTATTATCTAATTGTCCTAAAGACAATAGATTTTTCTTCAAGCCTTTCACATGTCGTACCTCCTGAATGGTGCGAACTGTACCGTCACACATCTTCAATTTAATGGTACCAATACCAGCAATCTCCAAGGCATGATCGTCTCCCATGAACACAGATCCTCCTGAGATAGGTTCATATTGATGGAACCATTCTCTCCAGGGAGTCATATACCATGTTGCTCCTGAGTCAATAAGCCAGACATCAGCGAATCTTCTTCTACCTTCAGTAACTGTTGTTGCCTCACTGTATAAAATTTCACCATCATCTGAGATGCTTGCTACACAACCCTGAGCTTTTGACAACTCAGGGCCTTTTCCTTTGGCTTCTTCGTTCTTCTTGAGATGCCAACACTCCCTTTTGTAGTGCCCTTTCTTGCCACAGTGATGACACTTGACATTCTTCTTACTTCTGGATTTTGATCTACTCTGATTTTGACTCCCACTGGAGCCACGTTCCGTTGATCTCCCTTTTGTCATTACCAAAGCTTCGGCTTACTGTGAGCCTCCTGGTCTATCTTCTTTGCTTTTACGCCGACTTTCTTCTTCAAGAACCGCAGCTGCAATATCATCGAAGACTAGAACTTCAATGTTGTTGGTTAAGTTGATGATAAGTTGATCATACGAATCAGGTAGATTTTGAAGTAGAATTTCAGCACGTTCACCCGTCTCTATGTTATGCCCCATTGCTGTGAGCTGTGAAAATAAAGTGTTAAGGGTGTTGATGTGGTCTGTCACCATAGTTGACTCCATCATCCGAATGGTGTAGAGTTTTCTTCTCAAGAAAATTTTGTTGTGTAGTGATTTGGCCTCGTACAATTTTGTCAGAGTATCCCATATCTCTTTTGCTGTCTTTTTCTCTGCCACACTTGACAATACTCCATCAGCTAGTGCTAGATGCAGATTAGCAATAGCATTGTCATCCATCTCGTTCCACTTGCCGTCATCAGTGATCTCGTCGGGCCTATCTCCAATTGCCGTCAAGCAATTATCTTTCCTCAAAATTGCTTTTATTCTCATTTTCCACAATGAGAAATTACTCCCATTGAACTTCTCTATTTCGTACTTCGTCGCCATTATTGAAGATGCCTCTTTTCCACTAACTGATCTAACTGTAGCACGAAAACCGGCTATAAACCTGATGCTCTGATACCACTGTTAGGAGATTGTGGTACGGGGCATACAATTACAACTAAAGTAGAAATGAGAAAAAATAAAAGAAATAATAAGGAACTCCAATTGTAGAAGAATTTCACTTATAGCAAAAGGATTACAAGAATTTCTCTCTTGAATAAGGAGAGCACAATTGACAATACTCTCTCTTATAAAAGGAGAAAACTCACTCTTTCTTATAAAAGGAGAGACAATATATAGGAGAAACCTCACTATTTTTCTCTCTAAAATTCTCTCTCTTTCTCTAAATTTTTCTTTCAAAATGGGATAGGTTTCTAAAAGCAAAAACATGTATTTATAGGAGTTAAAGGAGGTGGAAGATGGCGGAAGCAAGTGGAAGATGGCGGAAGCAAATGTGAATGCAAGCTCAACTAGCTACTATTTTTTACCCATAAAAGTCTATAAAAGTGACTTTACCGTTACATCATATCGAGACAAGATTATAAACAGTGGAATAATCCATTTAATGCACAATCATCGATCGTATATAGACACGTAACGGATGATTGCACTTTTCAATCGAAAACAAGCAATGAACTCCATTTTATTCTCTCTTCTTCATTAGAGTAATCGTAGCAACACTCGTATCTAACAAGTGCAATGATACAACATGGGTTGCCCGTAAACACACGAATAGGCTAATTCTGATCCTTTTTTTCTTTCTCAAGTTAATATACAGAGAACATAATTGATTTTTTTGTAATTATTATTCTCTGAGGTGGACTTTCCCCTCTTTTTTCAGCATTGTTGTTTTGTAGTGCCATGATGAGAAGGGCAATGCTTTTTTGTGGAAACCGGGCACTTTGAAAGATCCTTTATATCTTTCTTCTTTTGTCACTACAAAGAGAGTGCATTGTCTTCTTCAATCGATAAATATAGTGGAGATGAAGGCACCAGGCTTGTTCGAGCGAGATTGATTTGATTTGATGCAGTTGAAATTGTTCAAATTATGGAAAAAGTTAAGGATCCCGCTAGAGCTTCTCGCTCTATTTTTTTTTTTTAATTGTTTTTAGTTAGCAATTAAGAAAATATTATTTTATAATATTGTAAATTTTTTTAAAAAATTATTTAAAAGTATTAAAAAAATAATGTAAAAAAAAAGAAGAAAAGAAATAAACTAGCAAAACCCCCAACAGTCTCTATAGACACACTCTGAAATTATACTCTCAACTCTCAAACCAAGACTCTCAGTATTTCTTTTTGAGTTTTGTTATATATAAATAAAGTCGCGTACTAATCTACCTATTAATATTGATTCATTCATATTTAAAATTTAAATTAACATTATTTTTAATAAAATTTACTTTTTAACCAATCACACTAAATTAGTTCACAAATTAATATACAATTATACTTACAATTATATTTTTCCTTTCTTTTTTATTTGACTATTTAGGAAAAAAAATAAAAGAAAAAGGCCAAATAAAAAAAATGCAATGGATAATCCTCTCTTTTAAGGTTTAAAAAAGAAAAAGAAAAAACAGTACTAGAGAAAACCTACCCTGCTACTTCTCGCTGTTTGGTAAGTCGGTACCTCGTACATGTACACAGACTCCCACCAACAAATCCAACCATAACGCCTGCCCTCGGCCCCACCCCCTAAACCAATACAACTGTTTTAACTTTTAAAACTCGTCTCCAAACCTTTATGAACTTTGAAGACGAAAACATTTGAGAAAAAATCAAATAAATAGACACAATTGTTATTGGGCCTGTTTAAACCTCGAAGTAATTCATCTCTACCAAGCCGTTCTTCCATATCTGTGCGACCCAGTAGACCCAAACCACTTTTGGGTCAACAACTTCAATCTCTCGTCTCTAACCTCACAGAACTTCTGGGCCCAGCCTTTAGGCTCTATGGCTTCAAAACCTAAACCGGGTGTCCTATCCTTCGATTTCGGGTTGACTGCTTCCATCCAGTCCACGACATATGCGGAGACTCGCCGCCGGAACTTGGTTCGAAATTCGGACCACGCTTGATACTTGTAGTGGTTGACCACTGCGTCCTCCATGCTCATTGTCTTTGACCTGAACCCCTCCTTCAACTGAAAATGGTGTATCACGTTCAGCAACGTCGGATCCATTGCATCCAACAGCACCATGGACTTGTGCCGCTGCTCAATCTTCCGACGACACGTGTACCCCTGTGTTACACCCTCCGCTGGATGCGAAGTCTGATTCGACGGGCCAAACTCGTTGCACCTCAGAACGACTTGGCCGATCCAACGGTGTGATGAAGGCAACAATGACGAAGACGAGGGCGTTTTCTGTGGGGTCCTCGGTAGAAGTGAGGTAAGCATGTCATTGGAAGGTTTCTTAAAGTGATCCCACGAGGGACTAAAAACGAATTCATCGACATCAACATACAGCATCCAAGTGCACGAATCCTTAGCGTAGACCGCACAGTGTGAGAACCCAGCCTCCTGTGTCTTGGGCCAAATCCAAAACAGCGTCGTTACGTTGTAACCGTCTTGATTGAGCTCCTCAACGACGCGTTGAAGATCGTCGTCGCTGTCGTTGTCGTAGAGGATGAACTTTTGGACGCCGATCATGGAGTGGTACACGACCCACTCTTTCAAGAACTTAGCCACGTTGTGAACCATGGTGCATGCACAAAATATTGACCTCGGTTCTTCTGGTCTCCCTATGCCTAAGCTTCGTCGGGGCGTGTAGTACGCAACCGATGGAACCACCAGATTTTCCGTCACGATTTCGAGGGAGATTTTTATTCGCTCGCTGTCGGCGCCAGAAATAACTCCCATTAGATTGGGGTGAGGACACCTGAATACCTCTTGGATGGAGCTCGTAACTGCGGTTTTGACAAAGCTTGTAGTTCCGTCGCCAATCACACACAGGAACTCCTGGGGATACCGGTTGAGTCCCTGACGGTGGTTCACCCCCTTCACGAACAGAATGATGTCGTCCTCCGTCGAGAACGAATCGTACGCCATAAACTTCCACCTGATCAGCTCTGGCATTGGTTTCGTTACTGGAGATTCGTTCTCCGACTGTTTTATGAGAATCGGCTGCAAGAACGGGCGGAGACGGCGAACGCTGTCCGGCATAACGCACTTGAACGTGGTCCGGTTCGTGAACGCCAACACCCCGGAAAAAGTCGCAGTCGATGTGGCGTTATTTTGGAATATACACCGGTACTCCTCGCTGAAACTGGGAGAGAGGGGAGTCTCTGGCGGAACGATCACGAGGACCTCCCACGCTGGCAAGAGAACCGAGAGGGTGGCGATAGAATCCCATACAGAGGACACGTGGCGAGTGCGGGGGCGGCTGAGTTCTTGAGCATCACGGTCATGATGATTCTCTTGGACCGCATAGTTGAGACTATCCGGGTTAATCTTTGATCGAACAGTGAGATTGGACGTCGAGTACCGAACCGCTCCCACCGAGATTGCCTTGCGGGAGAGACGAACAGAAAAGAAAGCGTAGAGTACGATCGCAAGAAAACAGGAAAGAAGGGCCTTACGGACCCTCGGGCGCATGCTTTCGATCTTGGAGGTAGAGACACAAATTCCCAACGGAACTGGAATTCCTATTGAATGTACAACTGCAAGGTAGGAATTTCCTGAAAGGAAACATAAGGATCATTCATACTCGCTTAATTTTTTTCCAAACAATCTGGCAGGATTGATCTCTGCATGACAATATTTGCATGAAATGGAAAAGGGCTTTCGTTCACCTTCCCCAAGTTCGCAAAGCTTCCATTGAAGAGGGCGGAGAATGGAGAGGGAGGAGGTGTATCTTAATGAAGGTCCTACCCACAGGGTATCGATCGAGATGGGTTTGTAAAGTTCCGATTGCGTCACAGGCAGCTCTGCTTGTTTGTTGTGACGGCCTTTTATTTTTGGGATGTTCCCGGAATTGGAATTGGAATAACATTTGTTTCAATATATATTATACTACTGATCACAACTTCTTAACTAGATTAAAAAAAAAATCCTTAATTTAAGCTAATAAAATATTTTAGGAATAAAAATCACACTTTAGGTTAAAAATTTATTGCTTAACAAAAGAAAAATAAATCATTGTTATGGAAAGAAATATCAAATATTAATTGGTACACGATCGATGTTACCATATGTATATACTTGGTTTACAATTAAATCTTTGGCCATATATATGTTACTATGGCGTGAAATACGCAGTAAAGTACCGATTCCCGCCGGTGGGTCCATGTCTTGGGCAAAAGGTTTACGATATTTATTAAATTTAGTTTCGTGCAATATTTATTAAATAATATTTTATAAAAATTGTGATCGCTTTTGTTGTCCTAAGATATATTCTGCTTCCAATGCACACAAAGTTGGCTCCAAATTAAAACTTCATTCCAATTTGATCACGAAAGGGATCGATCATTGTATCCTTTGATTGCTTCCAAAGTTAACCTAAAGTGAAGCTTTATACGGCCGTTCCCGATCGAATCATACGTGCTCCCTCCCATTAAATTAGACGATTCAATTAACCAAAAATTCCACATTTCCCTTTTGAATTCTCATGTAACGTCTGATGTTTAAAAGTGGATATATATGATTAATACACCATCTATATGTGCAGTGGCGGAGCCACAAAACTTTTTGAAATAATATAATGATCACCCCTAAATTTTATACATAATTTTATAAATATATATAGAAAATAACCCCAAAAAAAATTTATAATCTTTGTATGCTCTATAAATTTTTTTAAAAGTTTCAATATGCCTAAAAATATCTCTCTCTAATTTTTTTTCAGTCCCAAAATTTTGTTTAACTTCTATTTATTATCTATTTTAAAGGATGTGGTTTTTCTAGAATTAAAATTAAATCTAGGAGAAATAGTAAACTTATTAATATGAATTTCAAAGTTTTGTGTTATACAATATTGAGCTTTTTAATATGAAAACCAAAATTAAAATATAAGAGAAATTATTTAAGGTCGATGATCTATATGAGAAATAGTTTGTCGTTATGTTTTTATAAATAATCTTCAATCTCTATTCAATTTATATAAGAAAATTGATGTTTGTAATCCTAAGACAATGTGTAAATCCCGCCCACATGTTTTGAAAAAAATAAATAAATATATGATTCACATAAAAAAATTATTTTTTAATGATATATTCTAATTTTTTTTCAAAATGATTACATAAAACTTGCACATCTTATATTCAACATTAATTTTTATATAAATATGCCATATAATAAAAAAATTTTGCCACTCCTCAACACAATTGTTAGTTTTATCACTTTATATATGATATATGAGACTCAAAATAACAATAAAAATAAATAAATTGATACGTAACCCGTTGACGATCGAGAGAGGCATATAAAAAAGAAGGATCGGACTTCAGCCAATGGTCTCGATCTAGTCTTGATATATTTATATCTATCAATAATTAAATTAATAGAAGAAATTAGATGGGTGAAAAGGGCTGCATGCAGAGCTGTTCCAATGGCTTTGGGCCGCGTACTACACATGAGGCCGGCCTGGGGCCGGGCATTTGCATGCATTTTTGTTTAGGCAGTCGTGTCTTGCACGACTATATATCGACGTGGTAATAATATTATTGGTCCGTATGTCATGCGTAGCCTGTAGTCTTCTAATAATACAAAAGCAAAACCTGCAATTAAATCATAAAGTTCTCAATTACTCAATTCTAACACCTCATGCGATCAAATTGAGCTGGGCATGCATGATAATTTGTTAAAGGTATATGTTGTGACAAAAGGGGAATGAGACAAGGCAACTTGAACTTGAAGTCACTTTACTTTTTTGTAACTTTGCATTAGATTCGTGTTAGTTATGGAAGCTTATAAATTGTATACGCATCATATGTTTAGCAAAAACAACCTTTTTTTTCCTTGTTTTTAACTTTTTAGGCAGATTGTTGTTGTGTTTTATTTTAAAGGCATGATCGTCATGATTTTCCTTTCATGTTGAATTTCATTCCTTTGATTTTCTTTCTCTTTTTTGTTTTTATCTCAACAACATTTGAAAGGTTACACGATTATGCTCTTTTATAGAAGTTGGATAAGCTTATCTAATTTTTCAAGATCACTAGGCTTGAGAAGTATACATAGTGATGTAACGGTTGTGTTAAATAAATATCATTAGACTTTGTCTTTTTTTTTTTTTTTTTATAAATGATTCTCTCTCTATCTCGTATGTAGTGCCAAGGAGATGGGCTCCTCGCAGTTGTAGACAAAGCCCACGAGATTTTTCAACTCTGGGACCAACTACAATGGAACAGCCCAAAGCTTTTCTTTTTAATTTCTGCCAGAGGGCCCACGGGACACAAACAGATGGCTCGGTACTGCTGCTAGTTAGGCGTTGTAGTTGAGAACCAACGAGTCCCACATGGATTAGTTACTCAAACGTACTCGTCTTTATATTGCAGAACGGAGGAGGAAGGAGCGTCCCTTCGGGGACATCCGATAAAATTGGAACGATACAGAGAAGATTAGCATGGCCCCTGCGCAAGGATGACACGCACAAATCGAGAAATGGTCCAAATTTTTTTTTTCCCTTCTTCCTGATTTGTCGATTCATTCTTGATTTTGAATCTTGGTAATTGGAATCGTCGAATGTTCAAATTCAAAATTACTTTTCTTTCACTGATCGAAGGAAACGTGCTGTGTTTTTTTATTTTTTTTTTTGGTTTCAATTCACTTGGTTTTCTGTTATGTAAACATCTCGAGATGAAATTATAGTTTTGTTCTGTTCTCGTGCAAATGTTTTTAGTTTTAGGGCTAGATTGGGGGAAAGATTTGGTACAAATTTCTTTTCTCCCCTTTTCCCTGATTTTTCAATTCCTTCTTGATTTTGAATCTTGGTAATTGGTATTGTCGAATGTTCAAGGTCAAAAATACTATTCTTCTACTGATCGAAGGAAACGTGCTGTTTTTTTTTTTTTGGTTTCAATTCACTTGGTTTTCTGTTATGTAAACATCTCGTGATGAAATTATAGTTTTGTTCTGTTCTCATGCAAATGTTTTTAGTTTTTAGGGCTAGATTGGGGGAAAGATTTGGTACGAATTCCACTTTAGTTTATCATGCTGCAGGAATTTGTTACAGTTAATTGATTATGTTGGCAGGGCATTGCAAATATTTTAATAATCTGTAAAGAAAAATTATTGACTACCAAACTGAGGAAATGAATTTCATAAATGAGAAAAAGAAATCTGGGTTTTCATGAGTCAACCAGGCAATAATCTGTTCCTTAGTCTGTTTAAAACTTTGAACATGGATCTGCCCGTCCATGTTGATAATGTTACCCATGTTGATGAAGTTGTGGTGTGCCTAATTTCCTTATACCACTACAGATTTTGTTTTCCTCTCAACAGGGAAGAAAAAAAAATCATGGTTGTTCAAATATCGGAATGCAAACTATGTATTTCTTGGTTTAACATCCTGTAGATTGGGCAACTGTCGAAATGTTTCGGTGCTCTTTATGATTAATATATATTATCTGGTATTGCTCTTGCAGTTTATTTATCCGAAAAAGAAGATATTATCCTTCCTGTATTCATTGTGGGGTCGTTGTCTTTTGCTTTTGTTTCTTTTGCATACCTGTTTTTATGTTATTTTTGTTTTTAGCAGAAGCATCTTTAGTTATTCCATGTGACAAGAGGCGAATGTAAGGAGATTTAACTCCTGTAGACACTGAAAGGCTGGTGCCCAAGTGCACTGCGTGGCCATTTCCTGCAGGCAATGAGATGTCGGGACCTGAAGTGACATGTTAAACTGTGTAACTGAACGACCAACAGGGAATGGTTTTGGGATCGTTTTCTGAGAAATGCTAGCTACCATTGCATTCATACTGAAGAAACTATGCTTACAAGTTATTTGTCTGAATTTTGAGTTGATTTGTGGAGTTTAAAATCTCTTTGTAGAGCAGTGATACCTTCCTTTCCTTCCTTTTCCTTTACCTGCTGCCTTATTTCTGTCTCTTCCTCTATTCTCCTCCTTCTGAACTACTAAAATCTCTCCACTTACCCCCTTCCATGCAAACTAAACCGAGCCCAGAAGGCATCCAACAAGCTCTTGACATTGGAACCCAGCCATCATGATTGATTGCTTTTCTTTTACTCTGTTTATTGCCTAAATAAGTTTGGAAGAGGATCTTCTCTTTGTTTGAAACAATATTCATCTTATTAATCAGCCATGAGGTTTTCCATCATAAATATCCTCAAGGTCAATCCATCCATGACAATCTCTAGTTAGTCAGTGAGTCACATACCCAAAGATGCACGGGTGCTTACACTCCATTGAATAATTTGATCATTTCTGCTTGTTGCTACAGTGTCAAGTTGAGATAATTAGAGGTTTTTTAATGCCTAGCTTGTCCTTTATCAAAGATCTTTACAGTTTTTGGTGTCTTAATTATGACAACAGTTTCGATAATTCCATTTATCCTTTTTATAAGATTTGTTTATTAATGCGTTTAACACATTATTAAGGTATAAATTTTTCACAACCAGGATTTATAATCTTAGGTGTGGAGGTCTCGCCCATTCCATTAAATCTGAACTTATATGAAAAAATTATTTTTTTAATAATAGACTTTCCTTTTATTAAAAAAAATATGTAAAATTTATATTCTAAGATTGTATACAGTGATATTCTCTGTGTTGTGAATTCTCTAGCTTTGAAAAAAAAAAAAAAAACCTACATGGCTTACGCGTGTTTTGCTAGGGGAGTTCGTGTCCTGGTATTTCCAAGAAAGTGGGGCCATACAATGGGGTCCCACATACGGCCGGACTAAGAAGGTATTGGATCACGGCCTCACGGGTTTCATACTTTCATACCTTTTACCTTCTCATTACAGTCCAAAAGGAATAGAAGTGGTAACGGTATTGACTATTGAGGTATCACCGAATCACCGCCATGACCCCGTAAGTTACGTTTGCACAAGTTTGACTAACTTATAAATTTTTTTTTTTTTTTTTTCACTTTTTTCTTTTTTTGTTATATTCTTTTTAAACTTTCATCGTTGTCTTGTCCCGCTCCCTTTTTTGTCCCTTTCGGCCACAAGAAACGTTGTTTTTTAGTTGGGCGAATTATCCATAATTTCATGATCCATTTTATTTTTCTTTTGGTCGGTTGGTGGAAAAAGAGATTAAAGTAAATAGTTAAAATAGTCTAATACTTAAAAAAATGTTTGGTTTTTTTTAAGTTCTTTTTTCTTTTTAGTATTAGTGTCCTTAGCCCTCATATTCACTTAGGTTAAATACTAAAAATAGACCTTTTTAATCCCCTTTATCCCACAGATCTTTATGAATCTCACATGACAATTAGTCTCTTTTGTTCTTCTAACTCTTCCCATCTCACCATATCTTATTTAATTATTATAATTTATTTAAATTTTTATATAAAATATAATAAATAATTTAATTTTAAAAAATTTTTAAAATAAAATTAATATTTAAAAAATAAATTTAATAAAATTTTATTCAATTTCCTTCTCAACTTATAAAGAGGTTAGTCAAACCTTAAACTTGTCGCCACTGCGTCCTAAAGCCAATAATATTATTAAGGTTAGGTAAGATCTTCTTTTCGCTTTACCACTTTGTATCTTGCATCCTCTTTATCCTAATTTTATACTTTAAATAACTTTATATCTAAGTGAGTGCTCTATAATTATTGAAGCTATTTAAAACCCGTCACATCAATTTATAAAATTAAGAATAATAAAATTAAAAATATATAAAAACTTTGCTCTAAAGCCACATTCGGAATTATATATTTATACCCACCATCTACCTGAAAAATCTCATATAAGTTATTTGTAGTCAACACATGTATAAATTAAACACCTCAACCATATATTATAGTTAAGTCTTTGCTTGCAATAAACGGGTGTCATGTACATTGATTATCTTGCAATTTTCAATGGTCTAAACTCTTATACATTCACACTATTTCTAGTCCCTTTGCCAAATAGGGAATATAGATATATTTATTTTTATTCATTTGACTAGTCCATTTATTAGTTAAAAAAACAGAAAGAAAATGAATTTGCCCCTTTAATTTTTTCCGATATCTTTGATAAAAATAAAAAAATTTAAAAAAATGTATCTTTACCTTGTCTAAAGTGTGTTTTTTAAAATTTCAGTATATCATTTTCTAAATAAAAAGTTTATTCTAAAGCTGGTGTGAAGAGTATATTTAGTAAAATACTTATTGGACATGATAATTTGAAAGATAAATTTTAAAATATAAATTTTATAAAGTAAATTTTACTATTTAAATTATGTAAGAGGCCATTTGGATTGAGAAACCATCTCATCTCATAATTATAATTTTTTCAAATTTTCACATAAAATATAATAAATAATTTAATTTTTTCAAATCTTAAAATAATAATTATATTAAAAAATAATATTTATTTAATTTTTATTTAAAATCATCTCATCTCATCTCACTATTCAAACAATCCTTATATTGTGCCTAAAATAGAGAAACTATTTTATGAATTAAAAAATAAACTATATTTTGTTATTTCATTCGAATAAAAGTGATAGAAAAGGAATTCTAATTATTATTTGGATAGCGTTACAGATATTGCTGAGAGCTATGGCCAATTGTATTGTGTTTTTCAGATTTTTTCTTTAAATGTATTTTTAATATTTTTTTAAAAAAAAATTATAATATTATTAAAAAATATTTACTTAATTATTAAATAAAAAAATATATTAAAAAAAAAAAGGCCCATGTTAGCCCCAGCTGTAGCTGCCATCGGCCCCCAAAGCATTTCCCATTATTTTCGTTTTGACAATGCCTTGAGTTCAGCGTTTCACACTGTAATTCTAATATCAGAACTGAGGGAATTAAAAAACACTAAAATAAATGCGGCGATCCATTTTCCGGAATAAATTAAAAAGAGAATCATTCACATGCTGTATATGAAATTACATTTATCACGACATAGTAGTGTAAAACCACTGAACTGATCGGTACCCAATTTTGCGGTGTCAGCAGATCAACCCAGGCGGGAATCACAACGTCACGCGGATCGAAGCCGTTGACGAAAATATAAACCTATCCTACGTCGGTCGCATAAAGCTGATTCAGTTCGGTTTGGATCCGAAATTGTCAGCGTCGAACTTCGTGATAAATACTAAATAGCCAACCGGCGAGGTCAAAAACGTAATCTCATACGCCACAAGGGACCGTAACGTTTATATGCGGCAAAAAGTATTTAAACGAAAAAGAAAAAAAATTAAAAAATAAAAGGGAAGGAGAGAGGAGAGGAAGAAAATCAGAGTGAGCGGGAGGGACAGCGAGAGCGACTGGGCAATAATCACGCACAAACATTAATGTATGCATATGCTGGTTTACAAAAATCCAAGAAAAAAAAAAAAAAAAGCATACACAAGCAAAGAAATTCTGCACAGAGACACACAAGTAAAGTGAAATCCAGCTATTACCAGAGTCGCCGCTAACTGTGCCTCTAAATTTGTTGTGTTCTCTCTCAGTGTGAATTTTGCGCACATTTTCTGCCTTCTCCGCGTAATTTTGTTTCGTTTTTCTTTTTCCCGTGCCTTGCCCGTTATCCTAACGCCATTTGCTAACCGGACTTGTCAAAACCCTTTGTTTTTTGTATTTTTGTTTGTAAGATTTATTTGTTCCTGTTTATGTTTGTCTTTGTTCTATTTGTTGAGTTGTTTTTTAATTGGGCTTCGATTTAGTAGTGAAGTTCTTCGCTTTTCTTCGGTTGAGGGGCTGCTTGATCTCTCCTGTGCTTTCATAGTGATACTTAGGTTGTTTTATCTTCCTTTTTCTTTCTATTTCATGTTAAATTGTGGGAATTTGAGATGTGTGGGTGGGATGAGACATTTGTTTTAGGTGGTGCTTCACTGTTGATTTTAGGAATTTATTCTATTTTTTTCTGTGTGCACTAGAGAGAGAGAGAGAGAATGGGTTGCTTTTCTTGCTTCAGTCCTAGACGAAATGATGTTCGAAGGATCGAAGTTGAGAATGGTACGCGATCCAGTACACGTCATTCTGCTGATTCCTCAGGTATGTGCTCGTTTTTGTGTTAAAAATAGTGAGATTTCTGTGCTTCGGTCAGACTGGTTTCCTTCTAATCTAGATTTTATCATATTCTAGTGTATTTATCACTAACAGGAACAATTTGCTATTTTTGTTTGGTTGGGATGTGGATATCCAGGTGGTGGCAGGGGAAAGGACTCCTATGATAATGGTACAGAAATCCCCAGCCATTTTGGAACTTGGTTTTTCTTCTCATATTTACTTTTGAGAATGGTGGGATTGAATTTTGTGCTTAACATTTCAGATAATTGGAAAGGGAAAGGTACTTTGAATCATAGCAAGGGCAACAGCCCAAAATGCAGTGCGGCACGCAGTTTTACATTTCGTGAACTAGCAGCAGCCACAAGAGGTTTTAGGGAGGTGAATCTAATCGGTGAAGGGGGTTTTGGAAGGGTTTACAAGGGCCGACTTGAGACGGGCCAGGCAAGTTGTGGCATTTTTAGATGTTATGAAATTTGCGTTTGGTTGCGTTGAAGTATAAGAATTTATGGGAACGGCTATGGGTTTTGATATTTAGTTTAAGCTTATGAATAAGAAAGGGAAAAAGGCACATATTTTCAATATTAGGAACCTTAACTGTGTATGAATCTGCAATAATTAGGTTCATGGCACGGAATTTACAAATTTTGTTTTTGTTCACTGGAAGAATCTGACATAGGTAAATTAAAGTTTTTCTCTTCTTGAATTATAGCCCTTCTCACAGCCGAATGCAGCCTTTGTATAATTGATAGGTAGAGTATTGTTAATTGCTAGATTTTGGATGGCTCAATATATGGGAATTATTCGGCATGTTACTTGAACAACAAACTTAACAAAAAAGTTCCTTTTGATGGGAATGAATATGTTACTAGCCATCCTCGTTTTTAGAATATGCTTAAGTTATACTTGTATTCATCATTAATCATTTGGTTTTCATGAGCAGATCGTTGCAATTAAACAACTTAATCATGATGGCATCCAGGGGTTTAAGGAATTCCTTGTGGAGGTTCTCATGCTAAGCTTGTTACACCATTCTAATCTCGTCACCTTGATTGGCTATTGTACTGATGGAGATCAGAGACTGTTGGTTTACGAGTACATGCCAATGGGTTGTTTGGAAGATCATCTCTTCGGTAAGTACACAGTCTTGTTTTTTTTTTTTTTTTTTTTTTTTGGGGGGGGGGGGGGGGGGGAAGGAGGGGGGGATTCTTTTAAAATAATAAAATATATGGAGAGTAATGGCATGGCTTCTTTTTTTTTGGTATAGTTCAATGTACTAGTGGCCTATTATTCCTTTGTTCAACAGTAGACATTCATTTCTTTGACTGGAAAATTTAAATCTGGATGATCTTGCGTATGCTTTCTTTAGTGTTCCCCCCCTCCCATTTAATCAATTAGTCTTTACTAATATTGGAGGACGGTTAAATAAGATTCAGATAAAGCAGTTTGAGTCCCCTCAGGATCACTGAAGATTTACCTGGCCGTTAACTTTAGGGTCCCGTGGAATTAGTCGAAGCGCGCGCAAGCTGGCCCGGACACCCACGGATATTAAAAAAATAAAAATAAATAAATAAAATAAAAAAAAATAAATAAAAAAGATCCAGATAAAGGATCAATTGTTAGGAATAGGTTTGTGTCTGGAAGACCTTGAGGATATATCATGCAGATTATAGTTTTTCTTTTTTAAATACATACATGAACTGCCTAGTTGTTAAAATTGGAAAATACCATAGTGGGCTTGCAGATTATGAATTGCTGATTTCACAACTTCCAGTGCAATTTTGAGCTACCTGGTCCAACTTTGCTGACATGTGGTGTTATTCCCTGGAATAAATTGAGTGATAAATTTGCAAGCAATCTAGTAGAAGTTAGTTTTATTCTATGTGCTGTCTTATCAGATATTGGAGTGGTAATTCCTCCACCTCCAGGTTTCCCTCCAGAAAAGATCGTGTAAAAACCTGTATGTGTTTAGTTCTTGTGTCACTGGGAAAGGTTTCCAGAATTTCTCTAACACTGCAGCAACAGCCTATTTTAATTTCTTTGATTGAAGGGACTGATTAGTGACTATGTGTATTCAGATCTGGACGCTGAGAAAGCACCACTGAGTTGGAATACTAGAATAAAAATTGCTGTTGGTGCAGCTCGGGGCCTTGAGTATCTCCACTGCAAAGCCAATCCCCCTGTTATCTACCGCGACTTGAAATCTGCAAATATCTTGCTGGACAATGAGTTCAATCCAAAGCTCTCGGATTTTGGGCTTGCTAAACTGGGACCTGTTGGTGACAATACTCATGTTTCAACCAGAGTGATGGGAACATATGGGTACTGTGCCCCAGAGTATGCCATGAGTGGCAAGTTGACCCTTAAATCTGATATCTATAGCCTTGGTGTAGTTCTGTTGGAGTTGATCACTGGCCGGAGGGCAATAGACTGTAGTAAGAAGCAGGGAGAGCAGAACCTTGTTTCTTGGGTGAGATAACTCTTCTTTTCCCCTGTAGCACTTCAGTCTTTTATTCTCCCCCGTCACCTTTTCATTTCTCATTCTATTTATAAGTTCATGGCATGTCCAAGCACTATTAAGTGTGTATAATCTGATCTGTATTCATGGCATGTCCCTAAAGTCTAACCCAATTTTTATGGCTAGACTCTATGAATGAGTTTGGCTCCTGGATCCTCCAAGCAATTGATTGTTTGAGATCCAATTTTGTTGTTTTGTGGTGATAAAAATGCTCCTATATCACCCACCAGTGGGTAGCCCAAGTGGCAAGGGCGAACATGTGTGCATGAGCCCCATTTCACAGGTTTGATTCCCACAGGATCAAACTGCGATTTAAGTGGGTTGCTGTGCTAGTCTCCTTGGGTTTTTTTTTTTTTGGGGGGGGGGGGGGGGGGGGGGGGGTGTTAGTTTCCATGAGTGAGTCCTAAGGGCTCTGTCGTGGGGTGATTACCCCATCATAAAAAAAAAAAAAAAAAAAAAAAAAGCTCCTTGATTATCAAAAATGCACTTTTTTGGATCCTCTCTCTCTCTGATACGTAATCTGTTTCTCCATTGCAGTCTCGTCCATTTTTGAGGGACCGAAGGAAATTCATCCAGTTAGTTGATCCTTTATTGCAAGGTTGCTTTCCTGTTCGTTGTTTGCATCATGCAATCGCTATTACTGCAATGTGTCTTCAGGAGCAACCAACATTCCGCCCTCTTATTGGTGATATTGTCGTGGCACTCGAATACTTGTACTCTCAGACTTACACCTCTGAAGTCCATAATAGTCGGGTCCACAGTCCCCCGCCTCAATCATCCTCTGTTTAAGGCAGAAGCTGCTGAAATGCTTTGATTAACTGTAAGGCACCAACTCACTCTATTGGGTTTAGAAATATTATATTACAAAATCCGGCAAAAGAAACAAAAATTACTTTAGTTTTGCTGCTTGCAAATGCATTTATTAGGAAGGCTGCACCCATTGATTGCAGCATCAGATGCTGCAATGCTCCCACCTCTTGAAAAAGTCAAAAGAAGCTATTGGTTCTCATTGTTTTATCTAAATTCCAATTATTGTATCATGAATTATCATTTTGTTACATATCATTTTTCACACGATTGTGAAATTCTTACAAAAGTCATTGGAAGGTGCAGATATCGGTTAATATTAAAGAAATCTTCAGACCTTACGTATACCTTTGCAAATGTCTTACGAATCCTACCTTTTCTTTTTTCTTTATACAGCATCTTTATTTTCTCCTATTGCAATTATAACCCGAGAAAGTGAATTTAGGATTCCACCTGGTCTTCTGTATGTGCTTTTTTAACTCAGTGAAGTCAGGTTGTGACCCTGTGTCAGTATTGATTGTATGGTAGTTGTCTTTTCCTCATTTTTCATTCTGGGAGTTAATTTATAGAAAGGAAATATTTTTATCCCTTTATATCCTTCTATTTTTCTTGTTCATCAAGAATCATAATACTTTTTATTTCCTGTGTATTTGTATTTTTGTATCAATATCTTTGGGGTGGGAGGGAGTGTCACACTTTTTGTCTTTGTAAATAATTTTCACGAGTTTGCCATTATCATGCAAAGAAACGGATAAATTTTATATTTTGTTTAGGTGTAGGTGTCATACTTCACCAGTACTTGAGTTGGTAACAATATTCTATAGTAACTGATCATTAAGAGAGGAAGTTCCTCTCTCTGTCAGATGTAATTTGTCGTTCAATTATCCTTGGCTTCCTTATTTGATTTAAGTAGTGAAGATGATGGAATCTGCCTTATAATATTTGTTCTTCATAATCTGTTCTTGCAGGTTTGCTGCCTAGTCAAATTTAGAAGAAAAATGTATTGAAATCCATTCTCCGTTGTATTATATATGCACCTAGAGAATGAGTATATATATGGATGCTTTATGTTATATATCCAGGTTTGGGAATTATATATTTTTTATTATTATTTTAAGTAATTAAAAGTAGTTAGGTGCTTATGATTATTGGCTCGGGACTTGTAAGAAGAAGAGAGTCCACTCGACGGTGCCATTGAAATGGGAATCAAGAAATTCAAATGTGGTGAGGTTTTGCTTGGTTTTGGAGCTCATTTTGTGTTGTCATGCCAACATGACCAGGAGAAGAAGAAAGATAAGTTAAACCTACCCATATACACATTGTATTGTGCTGTTATGGGGTCTACTTTTTTTGTGTAATTATTGTCTGGATTCTTGAATCTTGAATTTAATGAAATTAGGGGGAAAAATCTTTGTTCTTGACCTTGTAATTGTATTATTCAGATATTGCTTGGATTAAGATTTTGTACAGTTCATGTCAGAACTTTAAGGCTTATAGTGGGAGAACGATATACATGTGCAACCGGTTTTATAGCATTTAGCACCATTCGTGTGGGCCTTTCATTCAGTATGGAATTTTCAATAGATGTTCGAGGATACATGCTCCTTCATTCAAGCCTTTAGAATTTGGGATCTTGATTGGTTGTGCTTGGCTAAACATGATCATATGAAGAACCTATTTGATGTGCTGGAGTCCATTTGAGTGATTTTTCTCAGATTCTTGTCGAGTATAAAACAGGAATGTGAAAAGCACAGTTAGACATGTTTTCTTTGAAGAATTTGGTTGTTGAAACCCCACCAGCAGGTGGTGGTGGTAAGAAAATTGACCAACCTGACCCGTTCATGCCTTAAATTTGTTGGATAGAACGACAGCATGTGGGTGCTGTAAGATTGTTCAAAAATTCAAATACTTCGAGGATGTTGCTGTTATTTCTTTGTAAATGGAGTAATATACAGTATCCAGCGGGTTAAGCTATGAATAACATTGGAATTTGACCCATTTCGTCCCTTCAGACCACCAACCCAGAAGAGGATTGCATAATGGATGTTTGATTTTTCCTAAGACCTTGAATTTTGTATTTGAATTATCCAATGGGAGAATCATTCATCCCTCCTCGAATGTAGACATTGCCATAGTTTCTATATCTTTATGCGGGTTTGTCCTCAATTTCCACAGACATTTATGTTCCTTGTGTTGAGTGGTTTGGCAGCATTTAAGGCTAAGTTACCAAAACAATCGCACACAAGGCGACAAAAATCAACATATAAAAATAGGAGTTCTGCTTACAAGTGGTGGGAACGAAACATTCTCTGCACCAACTTATGAACATAAATATATATATTTCTTTTTTATAAAATATAAGTATTAAATTCACAAACAAATCTCATAAAACTAAAATTACAAACTGACGTTTCAAGATGCAATACATCATATTTACTTTATAATAAAAAGAATTTTACAATCTAAAATATACAGCATTTAATTATATCGATTTGTGAGTTTACTTATGTAAAAGTAATATTTTTGTTCATAAAATACAAAGATATTGTTGGATCTAAAGCTAAATCAATCCTTAAATGCTAAGTTACCACCAACTCAATGGTCAAGCAACCATACTGAGAAATAAATACATGAACCTTCTCCAATACACAAGACCGTGGACTCTTATGTCAAAAATGCTTGGCAGTTAATTTCTTCAGAAGGCTCTATGGCTTCTTTATCATTCAGAAATTCAAGTATGATGTCATTGGTGTTCAAGAATCTTATAAATGGATCCCTAATATTTGATCAACCCAAATACAGGGTCTCTAAATTAATTAATTTAATATTAATTAGTGCTTAATATTTTCCTTTCTTTATCCCCAATGGTCAGATAGGTGGCCGGCAAAGTGATTATTTATTAATTAAAACATAATTTATAAATTAAGAAATTAATTAGGAAGTATGATATTATTGTTGACTTCTGGTAAATCTGGGAAATCATGTACTATTTTTTGTGTCCAGCACATTTACAGCTGTTAGGCGTGATGGTCTTGGCCTATTGATTTAGGAAAAGGCTTTGCTACACGCAATCGGGAAATGCAGTCGGCGTGCAGTTGGCTGTAAGGAATGAATAAAAAAAAATTATAAAAAAATTATTTTATATTCAGGGGGACCTACATGAATTATAAAAAGTTATAAAAATAATTTTTTTTTTTCATGTAGGTCCCGTATTAATTTTTTTTTACAGCCGACTGCACGCCGACTGCATTTCCCGACTGCACAAATCATTTCTGTTTAGGAAAATGCTGAACACACTGCTCCAGCTCCCGGAGCTGCCGTTGCAAATTTGTTTTATTTTTATTTTTTGCTTTTTGACTAAGAAAGTATTTTTTATTAATGTCTTAAATTAAAAAATATATATTTAAAAGTAGAAATAAAAAACACTAAAATAAACTAACGATAACTCCCAATAATAATCGTGAGCGGTGGCTGTAGAACTGTCCATTGATTTAAGCACAAGGTTATAACTCATATAATTTATTCTCTCATGGCTACAACGTTAATTTAGTGGTGGTAGGTTTTCACTTAAAGAATCCTTAATATTTTCAATCCATACATGATGTCTTAATCCTAAATAATATCTCAGAAATTTCCTATACACCGTACTTTCTGTGCAAATAAAACTTGTACATCCACAGGCAAGTCACACACGTATACTAATACCGTGCATATCACTCTAAAATCAGGTCTATAGATAAGATGGAGACCATTTTTCTCTTGAATATTTATAGTCTTAAAGTCTTAAGCACTTTTCCTGAATAAATAAATAAATATAAGACTTATATGACAAAATTATTTTTATAATGATAGATTTTACTTTTTTTCAAATGGAATACACGTTGTATAATTGTAGAATATATATTTTAGCCAAATTAAGAAAAAAAAAATTAAAAACTTATACAATATGACATGTTCTTCTTCCAAACTTCCGTTTTATTGAGAAGTAGTACAGTCACAAAAAAATTTACAAATATAAATTTATAAATTAATATAAATTTATATATATGTTAGATGTATTTTATAATAAAAATAATTTTATAATCTAATATCATATCTTGTCAAATTAAATTAATTTATAAATTTATTTTTATAAAATCACTAAAATATTTATCTTTTGATTAGCCATTCCTCAAGGAGTTAATCCTTGGTACGTAGGTGGCAGTGGTCTTTTTCTCCCGTCTACTCTTGGAAAAATGAGGCCGACCATTAATGGGAACGTAATTGACGAGGCCTAATTGTCTCTGTATATTGGACTCGAATATGATATGTACAAGAGGGTTCTTAAAACCTAAAAGGGACTTATTCCATCTCTTTTATTTAGGAAGTATATGGTCAAAACCCCATGAGCGAATATACGGAAAAAGGTTCACATTTGATCATTGATTAATAGACAATTTTATATGATAAACTATGTTACTTTTGTTTTAATATAAAATAATTTTTTGACTAATCACGTCAGTGGAGTATATAAAAAATATATAAAAATAATTATATATAACAGAAATTCATTTTTTATCGTAAATTATATGATAAACTTCAACCCTTTTGTCACTTAACACTTGCCACAACAAATTTTTATTTTTATTATTATATTTTTGATTAACAAGAAAAATAATTTTTTGCGCCACTTAAATTCATTGTAAAAAATACAAAACGCATCCTTAATAAATAATCGCAACTATTTTATATTTTTTTACGACGAATTTAAGTGACGTAAAAAGTTATTTTTCTTGTAAATTATTTCATCTAAAATCCAAAAGGATCAGCTTAGCAACAAATGAAAAGATGAAATTATTTATATGTCCTTCATTTAACATGACATTCTATCGACTAATTACATCCCATGAAATAAATCTCATGTGCCTTTGTTATTACCGAAATTAATTAACTACTGCTCGATCGTTAAAAGAGAAACTAATGTTACAGAAATATTATTTCCTACAAAATGTTAGCGGTGCTAATGTTTTTTTCCTCTTCCCCTCCTGCACTCGGTCCTTCTACCGACGACATTTGACTCATGAAGGACTATTTAAGTACTTCACAACTACATGGTACGGTGTTGCGTGTTTATAGGACATTACATTATATATATATATACACATATATATTTATATGAATAAGGTGATTTGAAACTCAGAGCACGTAAAAATTTAAATTAGCTATATATTGATGTAGGCCTATAACCAAGAATAAAGAGAGATCTAGAGATCAGGAAGTGGGCATTTTATCGGCAACCTATCCAAAATAACAAAATGCAGCGTATATTATCCAATTGTATATATATAAGAATAATACTAATATGTATTCTCGTTTTGTCGGCTCATATATTTAATTTTTTTAAAATTTTTTTATTTCTTAATTAAGAAAGTAATTATTAGTGTATTTATTTTTTTTTGAAATATTAATTTTTTTTAAATATTTAAAATTTTAAAAAAACGTACAATTTGGACGGCGGGACAGCTATATAAAGGGGACCAAATAAATTAATTGGTCTCAAATACATGTTTTTAATAATGTATATACTGTATATTATCATAATGCTTAATTAGGGCGAAAAATATTGGGATGAGCCTTACAATTAATTAATGGGCCCAACTGCTCAAGAGATTTTCGCTTAGCGATTGGTCCGGTGATTAGACTTTCTTGGTGTTTATCTTTTATTATTGAAAGGGACTTCCCTCGTGCACCAAACCGGACCGGACTCATTTTCAGGTTTCAAGTGTGTACTCTCCCTTGATAAATGATTTGCACGACATAACAATAAACGACAAGAGAGAGAGAGAGAGAGAGAGGGAGAGAGGTCCAAGCCCAAGGTCTCCCTATACCAGTTTTCTCTTGCTTGGTAATTTCTTGGCTCTTGCTTCTCTCTTTGTAGGAAGTTGGAGACTGCGGAGAACTGCATAAGTACCTGAGTCGAGAGAGACTTAAGGCGAAAAAGAGTTATCGTCATGGGAAACTGCTTTGCAGCTCCGGTGAGTAACCACCATAGCCCAGGCACCACCAAACCTTCTAGCCCATCTGGTACGTACCCCTTCTGAATTTACCAATCAATTCTCCCTTTCTCCTTTGTCCTTCCATAATCTGTCGGATTCTCGATTTCCGTTATTTTTTGTGATTTTTTTTCTCGGATATCCTTTGTATTTCTTCACGTAAATTTCTCAAACAAAGTATCAGATCAGTTTCTAACACTCACGTTGTCAGCTTTGTCTATTTTGTACGTTGTTAATTTAAAGGTTTATATTAATATAAAAATAACAAGAATATCATGGAAAGTTCGAGGTAGCTTTTGAAGCGCCCGAGGACTCTGCTATTTAACGCGCACTTTTTCCTTTCCTTTCATTTCATGCAGAAGTATCAAGAAACATTAGCAAAGAAAGTGGGCGATGGACATCACGAAGCAACAGCAATGCTACCCAAAATGGAAACCTCGTTCAAAGCAACTTGGAGGAAACGACGCCTCAGACCGGAAGGGTCATAACCCCGAATCTGAAAGTGTTCACTCTTGAGGAGCTAAAGAGTGCGACACGAAATTTCAGACCGGCTACGGTGCTGGGCGAGGGAGGTTTCGGAAGAGTTTTCAAAGGTTGGGTGGACGTGAACACGTACGCGCCATCCAAGGTCGGCTCTGGCATGGCTGTTGCCGTCAAGAAATCGAACCACGACAGCCCCCAGGGGTTGAAAGAATGGATGGTAACCTCCTGATCTAGTCGTCTATCTTTTCTCAGTGTTCGTTCGCGATACCATTGACTGACTGACTCGGAATGAATTAAAATTTAAAAGAAAAGGACGATTTTTCTTTTAAAGTTTGGCAATTCAGATTTTTCAAAAGAAATGGCTTTTATCTGTACCATTTTAGAGTTTTTGTCATTCAAACTAACTATTGGGAGGCCCCGCTGCACTGGGACAGTTTTTTCAACATGTCGAGTTTTCCACGAAAACTTTTTTGAAATTTCATCAAAGTTGTTAAAGTTTGTAAACAATATTCTATTCATCGTTTAACTTTTAAAATTATTTCATCTTACCGTCTACCGAAGCCCATAGAGAATATTTTGACTGGGCATGTTTAAGCACTTTTCTATAAGATCATTTGCTTATGCCGGAAATGATGAGAGCCCAGAAATTTGTGGGGTTTTAGGTGACACAAGGAGCTGATAGAAATGGATAGACAAAACAATAATATTCTGCCTACCTACGTCGATTTTTTCTTTTAAGTATGCCATTTGTTTATTAATTTGTCGAACCGGAACAGTAATTTTGACCCGGAAAATCGAACCATTTTAGACCTTGTCATTGTGTTTATGGGCACAGGCGGAGGTGAAATTCTTGGGGAAGTTTTCCCATCCGAACCTAGTCAAGCTCCTGGGGTACTGTTGGGAAGACCAGGAGTACATTCTTGTCTACGAATATATGCAGAAGGGAAGCTTGGAAAACCACCTTTTCAAAAGTAAGAACTAAGAACCACTTCCAATCGATCACAACTATGGAGTTTTCCATGCAAATTTTGCTTCATTTCTTTAAATCTGTATACGTGTGCCTGCCTTAGAAGGAGCTCCAGAACCACTTTCATGGGATAAAAGGCTTGACATAGCCATAGGAGCGGCTCGGGGGCTGTCTTTTCTGCACACATCAGAGAAATCTGTCATCTATCGCGATTTTAAGACATCCAATATACTGCTGGATGGGGTAAGGTTTACATTGTGATTTGAAATTGAAGCCACTTCAACAAATTTATTAACAGTTGGGGTGGTTTTTCTTTTCTTTGCCATTTTCTTACTTGTTGCTTTGATTGTATGTTGGGTTTCTTATCGTAGAACTACAACGCAAAGCTTTCGGATTTTGGGCTGGCAAAGTTGGGCCCGTTAAATGGCAACTCGCACGTGACAACGATTGTCATGGGCACTTATGGCTATGCAGCTCCTGAATATGTTGCTACCGGTAATGCCCCAATTTTCAATTATTAAATGAGTTTTGTGAAATTAAAAGATTGTCGATCGATTTCCCTTAGAAAAATGACACTGTCTTCTCTTAATGTATGTCCGAAACTCCTTCAAAAGAGGGGAAAAAAAAAAAAAGTGTACATTTAAGAATTAGTTAGAGCCATGCACATAAATTACACTCAACAGTACTCCTAGTCCTAGAAACTGAGACTCAATTTAGAAAGATTAAAAAAGTGTACATTTAAATCTGAGTATAAAAATTGTATTTAACGTGCATAGATTATTTTAAACAATACTATCATTCATTCCAAATTTTATTATTCTCAGTCATGTTTGTTGATGTGATACATTATAAATAGTTGTTTATGTAGATAATGGACATGTAAAACCACTTCAAATGCATTGTATCAATAAAGGTCCATTTGAAACCAATTTAGTTTAATTTTAAGTCGAGTTTAACATTCAAACATTCAACTCTCAAATCACTAAATTCATCTCAATTTAAAATCTTTTTACATATGGAACTCACAACTTTTTCAACTTAACACATCTTTATCTGCGAGATCTATAACCTTTTTCTACTTTTTATAAATATATCTAAACTCATTTTAATATCCAAACACATCTAAACTTATCTTAGGTAGATTCCACAAAACTCATTTCATAATTGCAAATAACTACTATTCATAAATGACTCAACTTATCTTAACTCAGCTCAACATTCAAAATAAAAAATCTCATCTTTTCTCAAATCATCTCATCATTACAGTTTTTTCAAATTTTCACATAAAATATAATAAACAATTCAATTTTTTTAAATTTCAAAACAATAATAGTATTAAAAAATAATATTTTATTCAACTTTCAACTTTGATCTCAAACTAAAACATCTAATCTCAACATCCAAACCTAACCTAAAGTGTTACCGAAGATAACAAGATATTACGCAAAGAACAATTTTATTTCTTAATTATTGAAGTTGCATAGAGTTATAATTTTGAGATAGAGATTTAACTTTTCACTTGTAACCATTTACTTCAATACTCATGAATAGTTTATATCTCAAGATATGGGATTAACATAAAAAAAAATAAGAACATAATTTTGATCATCCCATTCATTCATATTCTAACAAAACCCTTATCAACAGGTCATTTGTACGTAAAAAGTGATGTCTATGGATTTGGGGTCGTATTGCTAGAAATGCTGACAGGCTTACAAGCATACGACACAAATAGGGCCAGTGGCGAGCACAACTTAGTGCAATGGACTAGACCCTCTATGTCCGACAAAAAGAAGCTCAAGAAAAAAATGGACCCAAGGCTACGTGAACATTACCCACTAGAAGGTGCATTCCAAGCAGCTCAATTGATACTAAAATGTCTCGAATCAGACCCCAAAAATCGTCCATCCATGGAAGAAGTATTAGAAGAGTTAATGAAGATAAGTGCAATTAAAATGACAGCGAAGGAAACAAAAGCCAGTGCAAAGCATGGTGCCAATAGACGCCAAGAGGTAACAAATGCCAACCATCGTCGGCCTCCCATTCACCATGACTCCCACCATGGCAATCGGTCTCCCATTCACCAGAGGCACGGTGCTATTGGCAGCGGAGTTGGAGCTTATCGTCACTAGCTCCTCCGGCTTAGATCAGATCTTAAGTATTTCTTCTATGTAGTTTTTGAGTTTGTAACATACACGTCCAAGCTTGTATTAGAAGCTTATCTGAAAGCACATTGTTGGCATCTCTAGTTTGTGGCTACTTCACCCTGAAAAATGTCTTCAACGAAAGGTAACTACAACAGAAAGTTGGCTACTTCCTCCTGGCAGCGACGCATCTGCTTCGGGCCTTCGCCTCCGTCACTCAGTCTACTTAAACATTGGGTCTATTGCCGGTCCATACGTATGCTTGGAGTACTGAACACGACCATGAGTCCATATTTTCCAAAAGCGCTCGCTTTGGTTCTCATGGAAAAATATCGCTCAAAGTTGGAAAAAGATAGTTATATCGCTCAAAGTTGGAAAAAGATAGTTATATAAAGTAAGTTTGAAGTATAAATCTATGCATCTTTTTGGACATAATTATATGTTCAATAAACACTATAAAATCTATTTTATCTGTTTGTCTCTCATTCCGTATTTGAGGAGTATGTTAGAGTTCTATTTAGATTGACTCTCTTACTTATTAAGTTTTGATAAGATCTTATCTATTAAAAAGATTAGATTTTATCTGTTAAGAAGTTTAAATTTAAATTTAAAATAGGGGATTAAGAGTTTCATTTTAAACAACTAGTAATAGATAAGCCATATCTATTACTTAATGGAAGGAATAGTTCAAGTCTAACTTTGTTAGAGGGTCCCTAGCCTAGCCTATAAATAGAGGGTCTGTATACAACATCAGTATGTCAATCAAAAGGCATAGGCCAGAATATTCTCTTCCTACTCAAATATTTCTTTATCTTTAAGGGAGTTTTCTTTAGGCTCTTACTTGTTCTTGAATCACCATGACAATAGATATGCAATTTATTATTTTTGTTGTTGTTTATTCAGTATGTTATTATTCTTACATGTGGTATCAGAGCCACCTTCACGCATGTCGATTCAGATTTTTGAAATATATGTATTTTCTTGTTTGAGCATGAAAATCTAATATTATTGTGTTTTCTTTGTGAGATTATATTTGGTTTGATATGAGAAATTTTATGACCTATTGCTGTGGGAGTGTGGATACGTACAGTTTAAGACAATTTTGTCTAAAAGATTGGAACTTAAGTGGGACCATTGTGACCCTCCACTCTTTCCTGTGAACCTTGAAATTCTGTCTAAGAAAAAAGAATCTTTTCTGCGAACTTACTTAGTACTACTATTTATTTCTACCGTAAAATTCATCAAGGCATTGATCAGCACTGTTTAAATATATATATGAACCTCAACTATGGATTTACTTTTTGTTTGTTTTGGTCTTCTATCAATTTTGGCCTAATAGCGTTTTAAACTTTCTTGGCCTTATTAGGCCTTCGCTATATGTTCAATAAGTATTGATCCACACAAAACAATTTTGATCAGCCCAATTTAAATGAATAAAATATTTATTTATTTTTTAAAAAAATGGTTTTATTCTTGGGCTTATTTTTGGATTGTTTGTTCATTGTATGAATTTTGGGTGGATCAATATATATTGTTTTTCCTATGGTAAGATGCTAGAGGATTATTTGAAATATTTTGGGAATAGCCAAAGCATCCCTATTTATTGAAAAATAATCACATAAGGCCGATTATTGGAATATTTTGGGAGTAGCCAATACATCCTAATTTATAACAATAACCATATAAAGTTTTAACTTCATAAAAATATATTAGCATCTGTATTGTAATTAAATCATTATTTTAGTGACGCGGCCCCAAAGGGAGTTATTATTTTGTGGTTTAATTAGAATAAGATAGATGGTTTCATGTTGGTGATAGATTTTCCTATGCCCAAAGGTATGGATAATTTATTCATTAACATTGAATTATTCACTAGTCTTATTATTTATATATTTAGTAAATTTTTTTGTGATGTAACCACTATTTATAGTTGGTTAAAATTTACTATTGGTTAAATTAACATTGGTTGATTTAAATAAAGTTAAAATTCATAGCATTAAAGTGTTTTATTGGTTATTGCAATTTTAACATTTCCCACTTTACCTTTTGATGATATTATTCGTATTCTAATGCTAAATGGTGAATCGGTGATAATTTCTCTGACTGGAAAAAAAGATTTCTTCTAAAATTGGGGTGCTTAGAGCTTGATACTTGATATGACAATTTGTGTGGATGAACCACCCGTCCTAAAGGAATCAAGTACGCCAATACAGATTTCTAATAATGAACGGTGGGAGCGATCTAATCACTTATATTTGTTGTTCATGAAATCTCACATCAACAAGAGCATTTAAGAACCCCTGAAACTGATAAGGCTAAGGCATTCCTGAAGGCTAGTGAGGAACAATTTGTTCGTTCTGACAAGGTTTTAGCCAGTACCCTAATGAAAAAACTATCAAGTAAGACTTTTGATAGTATTAAAGGTGTGCATGAGCACATTATGCAAATGAGAGACATGAAAGCTCAACTTAAGTCCCTAAAGATTGAGATCTCTGAGTCATTCTTAGTACATTTCATTCTAAACTCTCTCCATTTTGAATATAGTCATTTCAAAATCTCTTACAATACACATAAGGATGAATGGTTAGTTAATGAATTATTGACCATGTGTGTTCAAGAAGATAAGAGATTGAAAAATAAGAGGCCTGAAAGTGTTCATATGGCCACTCATACTAATGGAGAGACCAAAAAAGGCAAGGATGCCCAACTGCATAAGCACAAGGTGTTATTTAAAATGATAATAAGAATTCTTGTTTCTTCTATAAAAAGAAATGGCATATGAAGAAAGATTGCCAAAAGTTAAGATATGGCTCGAAAATAAAGATAATCTCCTTTTTCTAGTGTGTTATGAATCATTTTTTGTAGAAGCTCCTCGAAACACGTGGTGGATTGATTATGGTTCTACAATCCATATTGTTAATACCATGCAAGGATTTATCAAAACAAGAAAGTCGAAACCAAGTAAACAATATGTATATTCAAGAAACAAGATGCGTTCACAAGTGGAGGCTGTTAGAATCTTTAGATTTTTTTAAAAAACTTGTCTTGGACCTTGAAATTATATTTTTTATTCTTGATTTTTCTAAAAATTTGGTTTCAGTTTCAAAGTTGATTGGGATTGACTTTGAGTTTAGATTTGTTAATTCTACTTTCAGCATTTTTAAGAATAATGTTTACATTGATGGTAGCATAAAAGTTGATGGTTTATTTAAATTTGAGTTAGATCCCAATTTTGAAAATAATTAATTATCCTTGTATATTGATGTCGGTATTAAACGAAACATCATAAATGAGAACTCATCCATGTTGTGGCATAGGAAATTGAGACATATCTCCATAAAGAGAATTAAAAGGTTGGTGAATGATGGAGTCTTACAAACTCTTGGTTTTACTGACTTTAGGACTTGTGTGGACTGCATAAAAGAAAAACAAACCAACAAGATCATTAAAGGTGCCACAAGAAGTTCGAGTATTTTAGAAATCATACACATTGATATTTGTGAACCTTTTCCTACTCCCTGCCTAAATGGTCAGAGATATTTTATCTCATTCATTGATGACCATATAAGGTATATGTATCTCTACCTTCTAAATGAAAAGGCTCAAGCACTAAATGCTTTCAAAACTTATAAAGTTGAAGTAGAGAAACAAAAAGAAAGTAAAATCAAGATCGTAAGATCTGATATGGGAGGTGAGTATTATGGTAGGTACATAAAAAATAGACAAATGATTGGTCCATTTGCAAAATTTCTTGAAGAATGTATTGTTGCACAACACACAATGCCCGGCACATCACAACAAAACGATTTAGTTGAAAGGAGGAATCACACGCTTATGGACATGGTAAGAAGCATGATTAGTAATTCTGAGTTGTCATTATTCTTGTAGAGTGAAGCCTTGAAAACCATTGTATATATCTTGATCAGAGTTCCATCCAAGACTGTCTCGAAGACACGTTTTGAGTTATGGACTAGACGAAAACCAAGTTTGAGTCATTTACATGTATGGAGTTGTCCTATTGAAGTGAGGATTTATAATCCTCACATAAAGAAATTGGACCCAAGAAAAATAAGTGGTTTTTTCATTGGCTATCTAGTAAACTGTTGAGATATGTACATATGAGTTAGTTAGAGTTAGTTAGCAAGTTTTCATTTTAATTATAACACGTGCTGTAATTAGTTTTCTGTATAAATAGGACATAGGTCAGCTTTGTAATACACGGAATTCTTTTAATCAAAAGCAGAGGAAACTTTCCTTTTTTGCCTTTTAGGTTTTATGTGCGTAGTGTGAAACCATCTTTTCTACATGGTATCAGTGAAAGAGAAAATTACAATTCTGCATTAAATGGAGTCTTCTTCCTCTGAATCTCCTATCAATCTTACGGATAATTCATCCAGTCCTTATCATCTCAACAATGCCGATAATCCTGGCATTGTGCTGGTTACGCAGCCATTAACTGGAGATAATTACCATGCTTGGTCTCGATCCATGCGAATTGCTTTACGATCTAAGCACAAGCTTGGTTTCATTGATGGAAGTATTACCTTGCCATCTAATGTTTCTGATCCAGCGCATACTGCTTGGTTACGTTGTAATGACATGGTTTTCTCGTGGTTACTCAATTCTGTATCAAAAGAGATCGCAGCCAGTTGTATCTACATCAACACAGCACGAGAACTTTGGTGTGATTTACAGCAACGCTATTTGCAAACTAATGCGCCTAGGATTTTTCAGCTCCAGAAGGAAATTGGAGATCTGTTGCAAGATGATCTGTCTGTAAGTGCATATTTTACTCGATTGAAAACTCTTTGGGATGAATTGATGAATTACATGTCTTTACCTTCTTGTATCTCTTCAAGAAATTGTAATTGTGAAGTTTTAAAAGCTGTTCTTGACCACCGGCAACGAGAATATGCAATGCGTTTTCTGATGGGACTTAATGACACTTTTGCAAGTGTTAGATCACAAATTTTGTTGATAGATCCATTTCCTGATATCAACAGAGTGTTCTCTCTGATCTTGCAAGAAGAAAGACAGCGTGGTATTCATTCCATTGTTAAATTTGTGAATAATGATTCTGCTGCTTTGGTTTCCACTACTCAGCAACAACATCCTCATAAATTCACTCCAAGGAATAAATTTTCTTCGAAACCTAAACCAATGTGCAGCCACTGTGGAATAGTGGGCCATACCAATGAGAAATGCTATAAACTCCACGGATATCCTCCTGGATACAAATTTACCAAATCTCGGATTAATTCTGTCAATGGTAACCCTTCTGATAATGTTTCACAGGAGGCACACACTTTTGAAGGATCTTCATTACCTTTTACTCAAGAGCAGTGTCAACAACTGCTTTCTATGCTTGATTTACACAAATCTTCAACCAAACCTCCAGTGGTTTCACCCGTAGGTACTCATCACAATCCTCAGACATTCCTTCATCAGTCAGGTATATTACCATTTCCCTCACATAGTGTTTTTACTGCTCTTAGTTTTCAGCATTTTTCATCCTTCATCCATAAAGTTGAAAATCATCCTTCTAATGCACCTTGGATCATTGATACTGGTGCAACTGACCACATGGTCAGTTCTGTTTCTTTCTTAAATTCATACTCCTCTGTTCAATCTACCTTTGTGACTCTTCCAAATGGTCACAAAGTCAGTGTCACACACATAGGCATAGTCAAAATTTCTGATACCTTAATATTGACTAATGTTCTATGTGTTCCATCTTTCTCCTTCAATCTTTTGTCAGTTAGTAAACTTGTTCATTCTACTAACTGTGCTGTGTTTTTCTTGAACAAATCATGTATCATTCAGGACCTGTGTGCATGGAGGACGATTGGTCTGGGTGAACAACGAGATGGACTTTATTACTTGCTGCCATATAAGACATCAACCCCTGATGTAATTGATGATTCTGTTTCTAGTGTATTTTCTAATTCCAATAATGCATTTTCTGCTTCCAGTATTCCTGCACCTCTTGTTTCAAGTCCTCAAACTTTAGACATATGGCATTATCGTTTAGGACATCCATCCAATGCTAGACAATGTTTGTTACATAAACAAGATTCTCTTATCAATTCTCCTTGTACAAACATCTGTGATATATGTCATTATTCTAAACAGGCTCGTTTATCTTTTCCTCTGAGCAATTCTGTCACTACAGAACCATTTGATCTCATCCATACTGATATATGGGGTCCTTTTTCTACTTCCACTTTAGAAGGTTTTCAGTACTTTCTTACAATTGTGGATGATTTCTCACGAGCAACTTGGGTCTATATGATGAAAACTAAATCTGAAACTAGACCTAAGTTACTTTCATTCTTTGCTCTTGCTGAAACACAATTCAATCATAAAGTTAAAACCATTAGAAGTGATAATGGTCTAGAATTCAATATGACCAATTATTATGCTTCTAAGGGAATCATTCATCAAAGGAGTTGTAATGCCACTCCTCAACAAAATGGAATTGTGGAACGTAAGCATAGACATTTGTTAGAAGTGGCTAGAGCTCTCAGATTTCAAGCACATCTTCCTTTATGTTTTTGGGGTGATTGTGTCTTAACAGCTGCTTATATCATCAATAGATTACCTACTCCACTTCTCTCAAATAAGTCTCCTTATGAATTGCTTTTCTCTACAAAGCCTTCATATTCTCATTTCAAGGTATTTGGATGCCTTTGTTTTGCTAGTACTCTTTCTGCCCATAGAAATAAATTTGACTCTAGAGCAAGAAAGTGTTTGTTTCTTGGTTATCCCTATGGTGTAAAAGGATATAAACTCTATGATTTACAATCTCATACAGTTTTTCTATCTAGGGATGTTATTTTCCATGAACACATTTCCCTACAAGAAAAATCTTGTTCATTCTTCCTCACAACAAACTGTTATACCTATGGAGTCTTTTGTTCTTCCAGTTCCAGTTTTTGATCCTACAATAGATTCCACATTCTTTTCAACCACTATACAGCCACCTCAAAATCCTACTCAAAATATTGATTCTACAAATGTTTCTTCTCTTAGAAGATCCACTAGACAGAGACATCCACCAAACTATCTACAGCAATATCATTGTCATCTTACTTGTTCTCCCTCAGATCATAGTTCACTTGCTGCAGCATCCTCAAAGGTTAGTTCTCACTACCCTTTGTCTACTTATCTTTCTTATTCTAAATTGTCTCCTGCATACAAAGCCTACACAGTTTCTTTGTCTTCCAATTTTGAACCCAAATCATATTATCAAGCTGTCAAATTTTCACATTGGCGTGATGCCATGTCAGTTGAGTTAACTGCTCTTGAAGAAAATCATACTTGGGTTCTTACTAGTTTACCTCCTGATAAACATCCAATTGGTTGCAAATGGGTGTATAAGATTAAATATAAGTCAGATGGTACCATTGAGAGATACAAAGCTAGGCTTGTAGCTAAGGGGTACACTCAACAAGAAGGATTGGACTTTCTTGATACATTTTCTCCTGTTGCCAAGCTCACCAGTGTTAGGTGTTTGCTTGCCATTGCTGCTGCTAAAGGATGGTATTTACATCAGTTAGATGTAAATAATGCTTTTCTTCATGGTGATTTAAATGAAGAGGTTTACATGACACTTCCTCAAGGTTATGGAAGTGAGGGGGAGACACGAGTATGCAAGTTGACTAAATCCTTGTATGGACTCAAACAGGCTTCTCGCCAATGGTTTCACAAGTTATCAAACTGTCTTTTAAACCATGGTTTTTCACAATCTAAGTGTGACTATTCTCTGTTTACTAAAGTCACTACAAGTTCATTCATTGCCTTGCTTGTCTATGTGGATGATGTCATAGTAGCAAGCAATGATATTCAAGCTGTGCAAGACATCAAAAATATTCTTCATGCTGAGTTCAAGATTAAAGATCTTGGAGAATTAAAATACTTCCTAGGATTGGAAGTAGCTCAAACATCTAAAGGCATTTCTGTTTGCCAAAGACACTATGCTCTTGAAGTGTTAACAGATTCAGGTTTTATTGGCTGCAAACCAGCCAAAATACCTATGGATCCTAACCTGCGCCTCATCAATACAGATAGTGGTTCATTAGAAGATCCCACTGTCTATCGAAGGTTAATTGGAAGGTTACTCTACTTGACTATTACAAGACCAGACTTGGTATTCTCTGTTCACATTTTGGCTCAGTTTATGAATAAACCAGCACAAGTTCATCTTGATGCTGCATATCAGGTTTTGAGATATATAAAAGGAACTCCAGGGCAGGGTATATTTTTGCATGCATCTTCATCTTTACAATTGAAGGCATTCACGGATTCAGACTGGGCAACATGTCCTGAAACAAGAAAGTCAATTACAGGCTTTTGTGTTTTCTTGGGTGAATCTCTTATTTCTTGGAAATCCAAGAAACAAAGCACTGTGTCAAGATCATCAGCAGAGGCTGAATACAGGGCTCTCGGTTCCACAACATGTGAATTAATTTGGTTAATTGCCTTGCTTAAAGACTTTGGGATTAATCACAACTCACCAGCATTACTTTACTGTGACAGCAAAGCTGCTCTACATATAGCAGCCAACCCAGTGTTTCATGAGAGAACGAAACACATTGAAATTGATTGCCATTTGGTTAGAGAAAAAATTCAAGCTGGAATACTGCATACTCTTCATGTGAATTCAAAGCATCAGCTGGCAGATTTTTTTACAAAGGCTTTGGCCTTCCCTCAGTTTACATTTTTCCTTTCCAAGATGGGAGTAATAAATATACATACTCCATCTTGAGGGGGAGTGTTGAGATATGTACATATGAGTTAGTTAGAGTTAGTTAGCAAGTTTTCATTTTAATTATAACACGTGCTGTAATTAGTTTTCTGTATAAATAGGACATAGGTCAGCTTTGTAATACACGGAATTCTTTTAATCAAAAGCAGAGGAAACTTTCCTTTTTTGCCTTTTAGGTTTTATGTGCGTAGTGTGAAACCATCTTTTCTACATAAACTCCAAAGGTTTTAAGTTTTATTGTCCTTCAAATAGTCCTAAAATTGTTGAGAGCATAAATGCCAAATTCCTTGAAGATGCTGAACCTAGTGGGAGTGCTTATCCTCGTAAGTTACAATTTGAGGAAGCACAAGAGCAAACTAAAACTCCTTCATATGAAAGACGTATGATTATGTTAAGAGAGGATCAAATTAATTGCTCTAAACAACAATCATTTCTAGAACAGTCTACTAATGAAGAACAAGTTCAAGCAAAACCTACTCCTAGTTTACAAACTACAGAGGAAGTAGTATTAAGAAGATCCTCAAGAGTAAGGAAACTAGCAGTTTCTAATGACTATATGGTTTACCTTTAAGAATATTACTTTGATGTTAAACCTAAAGAAGATCCAAGCTCGTTTTCAGAGGCCATGAGTGGAGATAATTCCACATCTTGGTATAATGCAATGAAAGATGAGATGAAATCCATCGCTAAAATTAAGTTTGGGATCTCGTTGACTTACCTAATGGAACAGTAACCATTGACTACAAATGGGTTTATAAAACCAAAAGGTATGCTTCTGGTAATGTTAAACTACGCAAAGCCAGACTTGTAGCTAAAAGATTTACTCAAAATGAAGACATTAACTACCATGAAACTTTCTCTCCAATTTCTAAGAATGATTCATTCAGAATATTCATGGCATTAGCAGCTCATTTTGATCTAGAGTTACATCAGATAGATGTGAAAACAACATTTTTAAATGAAGATCTTGAAGAGGAGGTATATATGTTACAACCTGAGGGTTTTAAAGAAAATAGTCATTGACTTTGCAAATTAAAGAAATTCATATATGGACTTAAACAGACCTCCCGCCAGTGGTATGTAAAGTTTCATAAGGTTATTAACTCATTTGGATTTATTGAAAACCTTATTGATCAATACATATACCTTTAAGGTCAGTGAGAGTAAATTTATTTTCTTAATCCTATATGTAGATGATATGTTGCTTGCAAGCAGTGATTTAGGCTTGCTTTACGACACCAAGCAGTTTCTTTCTCAAAACTTTGAAATGAAGGATTTAGATGAAGTCTCTTATATCATTGGCATAGAGATTCACAGAGACAGAGAATAAAGAATTTTAGGATTGTCTCAAAAGGCCTACATTGAAAGAGTTTGGGAGAGATTTAACATGAAGAGCTGTAAGGCTTCAGTGACACCTATTGTCAAAGGGGATGCATTTAGTAAAATCCAATGCCCTCAAAATACATTGGAGCAGGAGCATATAAAAGGGATACCGTATGCATCTGCAATAGGAAGCCTAATATATGCACAGGACTGCACTAAACCTGACATTAGCTTCGTAGTAGGATTATTGGGTCGATATCAAAATAACCCATGATTGGGTCATTGAAAAGTTGCAAAGAATAGGGGTGTAACCGGTCTGGTTCGGTCCGGTTTTATACAAAATCTAGGACCGAACCAGTAGGCACCGGTTTTACATTTTTCAAAACCGATTACGCACCGATTTTTTTCCTAAACCGGTATTCCGATTTTACCGGTTTTCGGTCCGGTTTGATCCTGTTTTCCGGTTTTAATAAAATACAAATTTTTTTATAAAAATTCTGTTTAAAAGAAAAAACTGATTTAAAAAATTCTGTTTACCATTTACAAAAATCTGCTTTGCAAAAAAAAATCTGCTATGTAAAAAAATTTTGCTATCAAAAATCTGGTTTATAAAAAAAAAAATCTGCTATGTAAAAAATTCTGATATAAAAAATCTGCTTTATAAAAAAAATCTGTTATATAAACAAAATTCGCTATATCAAAAACTGCTATAAAACAAAAACTAAAATAAGAAATCTAATGTAAAAAAAAAAATCTGCTATAATCCTATATTAGACGATTAGTATTAGTATATATATATCAGTATTAGTTATAGCTATATAATATATTAGACAATATAATAGTATTAATATTAGACTATTAGTATAGCTATATGTTAGTGTTAGTTTTGATGATTTAGTATAACTATATTAGTATGAGTATAACTATAATCTATATTAGAATATTAGTATTAGTATATATGTGATTATTTTTTATGTGATTAAAAATTATATATAATATAAAATATATTATATATAATATTAATATATAAATAGTACCGGTCCGGTCCGGTTCGGTCTGATCTAAAACTTACCGAAACGGAAACCGGACCGGTTCCGGCCGGTTTTTCATTTATGAAAACCGGTTCCGGACCGAACCGGTCCAAAACCGGCACAACCGGTCCAGTTCGGTTTGGTCCGAGCCGGTTTTCCGGTTTATTTTTACACCCCTAGCAAAGAAATTTATACGATATTTACAATGTACCAAGGATTACAGATTGACCTACAAACATACTGACTGATTAGAGGTGGTTGGTTATTCAAACTCGGATTTTGCCTAATGTGTAGACACCAAAAAATCTACTTTGTATTTTTCTACTTGCTGGGGGTGCTATATAAAAGAGGAGTTATAAGCAAACTATTGTTGCTACGTCTACTATAGAGGCGAAATTCATATCATGCTGTGAAGCTACTACACAGGCATTATGGTTGAGGAATTTCCTCAGCAGTCTTAAGATTGTTGATTTAGTGGATAGGCCACTAAAGATCTTCTGTGATAGTATTGTTGCAGTGTATATAAGTACTAAGTTGATGATTGCAGATCCCATGACCAAAGGCTTATCGGTACTGCAGTTCAAAGGTCATGTGAACAATATGAAACTTGTCAACTTATTTTATGTTTAGTTTCTCTTTATTTGGTCTATAGACATACAATATTTATTTTATTTTGGAGAATAAAATTGTTTTGCGTATATTATTTTTATCCATGGGGATTACATAAATAATGGCTCGAATGACTTATTGGAAGTTCATTCATAAAATTATTTGCTCATATGGTACTTATTTAAGGGAAATTGTACATGTGATACATGGAAGGGATGACTTAACTTTATAAAGGCTTTACCATCATGATTTGTGTATAATTTTCTTTATCTGACTGTGAGTGTTTTATAACTAGTTGAAATAAATAATGTTTGGCCATGTTTATTTTTTTAATCACCCTATATGGAAACTTGTGTGACATGATGGCCAAGTGGGAGAATGTTAGAGTTCAATTTAAGGTGACCCTCTTGCCTATCAAGTTTTGATAAGATTTTATCTGTTAAGAAGTTTAAATTTAAATTTAAATTAGGGGAATAAGAATTTCATTTCAAACAATTAGTAATGGATAAGCCCTATCATATTCTTTGATGGAAGGAATAGTTCAAGTCTAACTCTGTTAGAGGATCCCTAACCTAGCCTATAAATAGAGGACCTGTGTATACCATCAGTACGGCAATCAAAAGGCATAGACTAGAAGATTATCTTTCTAGTCAAATATTTCTTTATCTTTAAGTAAGTTTTCTTTAGGCTCTTGCTCGTTCTTGAATCACCATGACAGAAAGTATGTAATTTATTATTTTCACTACTGTCTATTCAGTATTTTATTATTCTTACAAGAGTCCTAATCTTTAGACATTGGAATCTTGATCTCCTCCTTGAAGAGAGGTTAATCTCTTTTAACCTTTAGGATCCATCAATCCCTATTGAATTAAAATCCGATGATCACGTAGAAGATTCTGCAGCAACTAAAAATCAGGCTGAACCTCAACAAGCAGAGAAGACATAGCAATAATCCTGGACCTTTATTTTCGGTTCTGTTATATGCCGTGATTTATGTTTCCAGATTCTATTTTTTGAATTTTGTATATCACTTTAGTAGGCGTCAGTTACTAATAGGTGGATTATAAATTCATATACTCTGTACACAATTACACGATGAAATATAGAAACTTTTTCAGTCATCAATTTGTTAAATCCTACATGGTATCAGCCAGAACGACTAACGTCCTTTCCTAAAATTCTTCCTCTCTGCTCCGACCTCTCCTTTCTTCTTTCTAAACTTCTTGCCTGTTTCCCCTCGCAGCCACCATGGCTGCCTCCCCCAATTCTTCCTCTACTTTTGATAACACTCCAAACACTCTCCCTCTCTTCAATCCTTCCTCTAGCATCAATATCACTAAACTTACCCGCACCAATTTCCCAACTTGGAAAGCAACCATGCTTCCCTATCTTAAGGGTCAGAAAGTGTTTGGCTATGTTGATGGCACTATTAAAATGCCTGCACAGAAAGTTCCTCTTAGTGATGGCTCCATGCAACCCAACCCAGCATTTGATATTTGGGAAACTCAAGATAATCTTCTTCTCAGCTGCATTAATGCCTCTCTTACTGATGATGTACTCGTGCAGGTGGCACAATGCACTACTTCTCACGAAGTCTGGACATCACTCCACAATGCTTTTGCTACACAGTCCAAAGCCAAGGCCATCCAAGTCCGTTCGCAGCTTGCTACTGCTCGGAAAACCACTCAATCTATCACAGACTATTTCATGTATGTGAAGAAGCTATCTGATGACCTTGCTATGGCAGGTCAGGCTCTTAAATGTGATGAGATCATCACATATCTACTCGCTGGTCTAGGACCCGAGTATGATTCTCTTGTCACTACAGTCTCTGTTAAAGACAATATCACTCTAGAAGAGGTGTACTCTATGTTGCTCACTTGTGAGGCACGTGTGCAGCATCACCAACAAGCTCTCTTGTCTGCCACACCGTCAGCCAATGTTGCTACCAAGCAACAATCTTTTTCTGGATTCCGTGGCCGCAACAACAATTCCACCTCTCGAAGCAGGGGACGTGGCCAATCATTCTCACGTGGTAGAGGTAATTTTCAAACTGTTTCCCGTCCAAATAATAACTACACTAATATTTGGTGTCAGCTATGTGATAAACCTGGCCATACTGCGGCTCGATGCTTCAAGAGATTTGATACTCAGTTTCTTCCACAACCTCCTCGACCCAATCCTCAAGCCAACTTTGCCTCCAACCAACCCACTCAGCACTTAGTGGAGCAAGAATGGCATGCCGACACTGGAGCTACGCACCATTTGACTAACAACTTCAACAATCTTAATGTTCGTAGTGAAGAGTATGCTGGCAATGATCAGATTCAAGTTGGAGATGGCACAGGTTTGCCCATAACTCACCTAGGCAAGGCATCCTTATCCACACACTCTCACTCGTTTGTTCTTGATCAAATATTAGTTGTTCCTCAAATTACTAAAAATCTGATTTCCATTAAGAAATTCACTGAAGACAATCCTGTCTATTTTGAGTTTCATGCTTCCTTTTTTTTGATCAAGGATTACTTGGGGAACACCCTGCATAAGGGTATCGTCAAAGATGGTCTCTACTGTTTTTCACAGCCTCTTCAGCATTTATATCCCAAAACTCTTGTTGCTGTCCGTGTCTCAGTCTCCGATTGGCACTGTCGTCTTGGGCATGCATCTTACAACACTGTCAATCATGTTATCCGTGCAAATCAACTTCCATTTATTTCCAATAAAAGGCACCGAATATGTCCTGAATGTGAGATGGCTAAAAGCCATAATTTACCGTTTTCCATTTCTGTACCTCATGTTACGAAGCCCCTGGAACTCATTTATTCAGATGTATGGGGGCCTAGTTCCGTGATTTCGAGCTACGGCTCTCGTTATTATGTTTGTTTCTTGGATGCTTTTACAAAATTTATTTGGTTATTTCCTCTTAAGCAAAAATCTGATGTTGAAAATATTTTCTTACACTTTCAGACGTATGTTGAACGCCACTTTAACACCAAAATTAAGGCTATTCAAACTGATTGGGGAGGTGAGTATCGTAGACTAAATACATATTTTTCTAAATGTGGTATTCAACATCGTCTAGCTTGCCCATACACGCATGAGCAAATGGGATCCGTTGAAAGACGACATCGCCAAATTGTTGAAATGGGTCTCGCTTTATTGGCCTATGCTAATCTTCCAAAACCATATTGGGAGGATGCGTTTTTAACTTCTGTATATATAATTAATCGTCTTCCCAGTAAAATTTTGAATCATTGCTCTCCCTTTGAAAAAGCTTACAATAAAAAACCAAATTATAACTTTATGCGTGTTTTCGGCTGTGCTTGTTGGCCAAACTTACGTCCTTATAACAAACATAAATTTGATTACAGATCGAAAACATGTATTTTTATTGGCTACAGTCTCTCACATCAGGGGTATAAGTGTCTCGATTTGTCTACTGGCAAGATCTTTGTGTCCCGTCATGTCATATTTGATGAAGCCTTTTTTCCTTACAAATCTCCCACCTCTACATCCATAGTTACCGAGTCAGACACTATCACATTACCTTCCCATTTACGTCCAAGTGTCTCGAATTCTCTCACTCTACATGCAGGTGATATTACTAGTGCCAATCATGTCTCTCCACATGCATCTGATCTTATGCCAGCTGCTGTTCCTACAACTGTTGTTTCGAATGCGATGCCACCTCCAGCAATGCATGCAGTTCGACCTTCACTTGCTGATGCACCTGCTCCATCCACTATATCAAGAAAGATGACTACCAGATCTCAGACAAACTCTCTCAAACCGAAGCAACCATATGTTGGTTTCATCAAATACCCACTGCCTCAAGCGCTTATTGCGCAATCCTACCACGCAATGGTTGAACCAACCTCCTTTACTGAAGCTTCAAAGGACCAAAAGTGGAAGGAAGCAATGAATATGGAATTTAATGCTCTCTTACAAAATAATACTTGGGATCTTGTACCAGCTAAATCCAATGTCAATCTAGTTGGCAATAGATGGGTTTACCGTGTCAAAACTCACGCTGATGGAACTGTGGAGCGTTACAAAGCACGACTGGTCGCTAAAGGTTATCATCAACAGCATGGTGTTGATTTTCTGGAAACCTTTAGTCCCGTCGTCAAACAAGGAACAATAAGGTTGGTATTGTCTATTGCTCTCTCAAACAATTGGTATATTCGGCAACTGGACATCCAGAATGTCTTTCTTCATGGACTGCTGGATGACGAGGTCTATATGTGTCAACCTCAAGGGTACGTTCATCCAGATTTTCCCACACACATATGTCGCTTAAAGAAAAGTCTATATGGCCTTCGTCAGGCTCCCTGCTCTTGGTTCTCTCGGTTGACAGATCAATTGATTCAATATGGTTTTGTTGGCTCAAAATCAGATCCTTCTCTTTACATTCTACGGACTGAAAATTTCCAGTTACTCATACTTATCTATGTTGATGATATAATAGTCACAGGTTCTCACTTTGCGGAAGTCACCAAATTAATTTCTTATCTTGGGCGTGCCTTTCCTGTCAAAGATTTGGGTCCCTTATCCTACTTTCTCGGAGTTGAAACTCTACGTGATAGTGGTGCTCTTATTTTGACTCAACGAAAATATGTCATTGACTTGTTACGAAGACTCAAGTTAGATAAGGTAAAACCTTGCAGCACGCCAATGTCTACAAGCTGCAAACTGTCCAAATTTGAGGGTGTTGATTTCGATGACCCCCATTTATATCGAAGTACTGTTGGTGCTTTACACTATCTTGGTTTTACACGACCAGACATTGCGTTTGCAGTTCATAAAGTGAGCAAGTTCATGCATCAGCCCAAAGATGTTCATTGGCAGGCAGTAAAACGAATACTTCGTTATCTCAAACACACCGTAAACTATGGTTTACATATTACCAATCAGTCAGATCATATTTTACAAGGCTTTAGTGATGCCGACTGGGCTGGTGACAATGATGATAGACGAAGTGTAGGGGCATATTGTATTTTTCATGGTTCCAATTTAATTAGCTGGAGCTGCAAACAACAGCAAACGGTAGCACGCAGCAGCACTGAATCGGAATATAAGTCACTAGCCAACACTGCTGCCGAATTACAGTGGCTTCAATCACTCTTGAAAGAACTCCAAATGCCTCTCCAACGTTGTCCCACTCTTTGGTGCGATAATATTGGAGCAACTTATCTTTCCTCTAATCCAATGTTTCATGCTCGTACGAAACATATTGAAATTGACTTTCATTTCGTACGAGATCAAGTTGTGCAGCAGAAACTTCAAGTTTCTTTCTTGTCTATGCGAGATCAGCTTGCGGATTTGTTGACTAAACCTCTGGCTACCGCACTGTTTAATAATCTAAGAGCCAACCTTCATGTGCAGGAGCTGCCCATTCGATTGAGGGGGTGTATTGAATTAAAATCCGATGATCACGTAGAAGATTCTGCAGCAACTAAAAATCAGGCTGAACCTCAACAAGCAGAGAAGACATAGCAATAATCCTGGACCTTTATTTTCGGTTCTGTTATATGCCGTGATTTATGTTTCCAGATTCTATTTTTTGAATTTTGTACATCACTTTAGTAGGCGTCAGTTACTGATAGGTGGATTATAAATTCATATACTCTGTACACAATTACACGATGAAATATAGAAACTTTTTCAGTCATCAATTTGTTAAATCCTACAATCTCCTTCCAGGAGATGGGGTCTGCAGCCTGCAGCTCCCTCTCCCACACCTCTATCCGAATTTCCTATAATTTAGGCAGGAGACTCTTGAGGCCTGAGTCCATTTCAAACATTGTTTCCTTGTTCACCAAATGGATCTTGCTTTTATTTAAATCTATGCATTATTGGGGGTTCATGATTAATGAAACCGACCAACTTTGCTATTAAAGTATAACTAGCTCCTAATCCTACTAGAGATCCCTAAAAGAGTTGCTATTTTCCATAGGCATGACACAGGAATATTAATGGTTGAAAAACCTTAAACGGTCGAGGCCTTAGATTGTGTTTATTCCATCTAGTTTATTATACAAAAAAGGTATAAAAAACTTCAAACTTTCACGAGTTCCCATCATAAAATGAGATGTTTTCGTTAAGGCCCATGCTCCTACACGTGGAAACCTTACTTACAAAAAATGAAACCGAAGTAAACGCGATTAAGAGACATGATTCCACATGGCGCACGCCGATCTCCACTAAGGCAGGGCAAGCTTTTTAGTTGGAGTGCTACCATTTTTTTTTTCAAGTACTCGATCTCGCATATTCCATGCATGGTGGACCACCCCGGCGGCTAAACAAATGGGCGTGAATGTGAAGTTCCTCCGGCCGCTGTTTTCTTTTAGTATCGTTAGCTTTAATCATGATTGCATGATGATTATAATGAATTGATGGCCAGCCGTCTTGCTTAGACTTCATTTAATTAGCATGCAGGATTTGGATATCTTTCGGCTCTACGGGAGTAGATATGTTGAGTTTTTGCTGCAAAGTTCAATCAGTTAGCTTGGGATGGTGACACTACTGCTAATTGTGGGGAAACTGGAAATCTCCTAGGCGTCTGATTGGGTTCAAACTTTTAGGTGCTTGTATTGATCTGCATCCAGTGCAACAAATAATCTGTCTCTCTTTTCTTTTTAATCTACAGTTCATGCGAGTTTAGATCCCATATTTTTTACGATTTACTTATTTGGATATCTAAACTTCATTTAATATTTATTAATCAGTATAGATTAGCACTTAATAAAGTATTAATATAGTATAATTCAATTTAAAAAATAAAGTTTAAAATTTAAATCCCACTATCAAATCTTATATGGACGGTGTTCTACCAGCTTGAGAACATGACACCACCTAGAACGAATGTAATCTTGGGACTCCCGGGGCTCACCGCTCAAGATCGATGCAAATGGACACGCAACCCTATATAAAATTTGAATAATGACAACCTTACTACTATTTTACCACTCTTTTACCATTTTTTTTTATTTTTTATTTTTTAAAATTTTTTTTTTTACTTAATGATTAAGCAAGTGACTATCACTAAAATTATATATTTTTAAAATTTTTTTTTAATGGCTAAGGATGTTAAAAAAATACTTAAAAGAAAATGATAAAAAAATAAATACACTACAAATAGTAAAATAGTGATAAAATAGTGGTAAGTGTATCATTACCCATAAAATTTTCAGTAGCACAGGACCCGAGTCCTTGGATCTCTAGCAAGCAATCCCTTATCCCATGTTGCAGACTGTGCTGGGACCACTTTTCAAAAAGAACATCAGCGTATAAATAAAAGTGAACAAAAGAGATATAAACAGGAAGTTTAACTTCAAGGACCACACTACTACTACTGCTAGTACGAAAGGGTCCAATTCCTCCTCTCCTTGTATGCTTCGTCCTATCCATTTGGACCTTAGGTTTTTGGGCCATGCAACGTAATTAATCATTTTGAGAAGGGGAAGGACTTGTAAAACAAAAAGAAGCTCAGTCCTCTCAAGCACAGTAGATTTGACATTAGCTTCAAATTATTAGTTGTGATACAGTAATTACTTCAACAACTAACCTTATTCACATTGAATATTGCGCGATGTTGATGGTAGTCCAACGTATCTAGAGAATATGGTTGTCCATGACTAGGATTGGGTAGGATTTGTGAGGATGCAAATTGATTTTATCATCTTTGAATAATCTGACATGATAGGGAAGTTTTGTCCATTACAAGCATTATCCAAGGTACTTTGCTTTTCCATCAACATAAACTGGTTGGCGGAGTTTTGGTCTACATGTTCGGTGCATTGTGTAAGAAATTCGTTTATATTTTTCGTGCATCTTTGTCTCTTTTTAGATAAGATTGGTACATTTCTTGGCTACGGGCCCCATAGCTGGTATATTTGTCAACGTTAACGCGGTATGACCCATTTCTTATTCCTATGTGCTGTATTTCGGCCATTGGGTTTCGTAAATAAATATCTTCTTCATATGAAAATATCGTTGATGGAATGAAACTTATTTCTTTGTTTTTGGAATATATTTAATATGATTTCACGAGTTAAATAAAATTAAAAAAAAAAATGAAGTTCGATGTCTCAATTTAGAAGCGTGTAAAAAAAAAAAATGATACTGCCATAAAATATTTTTATAAAAATAAATTTGCAAAATTGTCATACAATAATAAAAGTAAATTGCAATCTGTCTTGTATGGGCGATAAGTTAAATCTAAGAATAAAGCTACAGTCGACAAAAGCTATCAATTTAATTTTTTATTTAATAATTAAATAAGTATTTTTTTAATATTATTATAAATTTTTTAAAAATGTTTAATAATATAAAAAATGTATGGAAAAGCAAATGATTTAGCCTTATCAGTAAAATATCTCGCGCAACACGACTCTTAAGGCTCGATTTAAATATAAAATGTATCTAATCCATCTTATTTTATTTTATTTAATTATTATAAATTTGTATATAAAATATAAAAATAATTTATTTTTTTAAATTTTAAAATAATAATAATATTACAAAAATAATATTTTATTTAAATTTCGACTAAATCAATATCTCAACAGCACCGAATTAAAATATTTGTTATCAAATTTCTCAAATTCTTGGGAAGTACGTTCACTTGTAATTGTCACAGGCTTCTGCCTCAAGTTGAGTGGCGCAGCTGTCCTCGGTCTGCCGTGGCCGTCCGGCTTGGATAGTGATATTTTTAAGGCTAAAATATAAATAAAAGTTCAAACAAAGTCTTCTTTATCTGGCAAATTTTAAAGGTGCACAATCGCATTTGGGACAGGGAACCACTTTAAAGCAGTGCAGAGAAGGGGGCTGGTTCTCTGTCTGGTCACCAAAAATTTCCATCTTAAATATAAAATTTTTATTTTATTATTATAATTTTTTTAAATTTTCATATAAAATATAATACATAATTTAAATTTTTTTATTTTTTAAATTTTAAAATAATAATAATATTAAAATATAATTAAAATATTTAATTTTAAAATTTAAAATTCTTATATAACAAATCTCAATAACTAAAGAGAACCGATTTGCTTGTGTGTAAAATAGGTTGCGTTTGGTCAAAGTCGTCACGGTTGAACGTGCAATTGATGATGCAGGGGACCCTTCTGTTCTGTGTATCCCCCCCCCCCCCCCCCCCCCCCCCCCCCCCCCCCCTTCTCTCATCAAATACGAGGAAAAGTATGATTTTCTCCGATTTCTTTCTGAATTTATATCAACTTGGTTGCGACGATGTTGTGAATAAGTAATAATAGCTGACACTTCCCAAACACTGCAACCCTTTCACTTAGTTACTTCAATTTTGCGTATCATTTGACCAATGACTTTTCTTTCTTACAAGCCATTAAATGATCCAACGCTGGTGACAATGACATGGCCTGATTATTGCCGTATGTTCATCTGCTCGCTGACGTATATTTAAGATCATAGAATGATGTGTGAATAGTCAAGTCGTACGGTGACCACCATAAATGTGGATAGTTGGGCCTCGAGGGAATGTAATTGTAGTCCCCATTTCGAATCCTTTGCGGCATTAGTATGGTCAAATTTATTTTATTTAGTTAATATTAATATTTTTTTTACTTTTATTTATTTTATTTAAATTCAATTTTTATATTAAATTAACTATTCATTTTCTATATAATAATAAAATAGTATTAAATTAATAATTTATTTATTTATTTATTTTAATTTATCACATTTTATAATTCTATTAATTAAATATTAATCATAATTATATTCTAATTAAATTAATATTAAAAAAAGTATTATTAAATTTTAATAATAATTATTATATTATATCAATATTATTATATTCTAATTAATTAATATTAGAAAAAGTATTATTAAATGTTAATAATAATTATATTGTAATTAAATTAATATTAGAAAAGGTATTATTAAATGTTAATAATAATTATATTATATTATATTAAATTAATATTACAAAAAAGTATTATTAAATGTTAATAGTAATTATATTCTAATTAAATTTATATTAAAAAAGTATTGTTAAATGTTAATAATAATTATATTATATTCAATTAATATTAAAAAATATTATTAAATATTAAATTTTAATTATTTTTTAATTAATTTAATTTATTTGTTTGGAATGAAAAATTAATATTTTAATATTTGATGAATGAATAGTAGTCTTTTTTCTTTAGCCAACTACTGTAATAAAAATTCAAATTATTTTAGATTTGTCCAATCTAATATAAGAGATTTTTTAGCCAAATTATGTAAAATTTGGCCAAGCCAATGAGGATACCCTAAGGGTAATGATACACCAACAATTCATTTATAATTTATACATAATTTTAAATATAATAATATTTTTTATTATATTTAAACACATCAAATTAAAAAAAAAAGTTAAAGTAAAATTTAAAATAATATTATTTTATCACATAATTGTATACAAATTATTAATTAGAAGTAAGTTTATTATTTTCCGCCAATAATCAAGATCTTCAATTAAAATTTATAAGTAACTGTGGATGGTATTTAAATAATTTTTTAAAATAATACTAATTTCTAGGAAAAAAATTATATAATGAACCAAAAATAATTTAGCTTATAAACAGACTTCATAAAATAAAATTTATAAAATAATGTGACTTAATAGGATACATTAAATTATAAAATTATTTAATTATTTTTATTATAAAATTAAAAAAATTAAATATAGTGTGGAATATATAAAAATGATGATGAATAAAACTCAAACCGAAATAATCAATTAAATGCGGTAGTTAGTACAGAAGTCGTGCCAGCAGGCTTTAATTAATTAGAACGACAGTTCATATGGGAGGGGCAGGGGGCCAGGGGCGATGGGAAGGGGTTATACTTTTAGACAAGCACGTTGGGCTGGAGAGTAAAGAGGGGTCTGAATTTTAGAAATTGCGGATCTAAGACAAGAGCTTTCTTAAAGCAGAGAGAGGTAAAGCACCAGTACAAAATATTATTGCACATATCTCATAAATCATAAATGTGGAGTGATGAAAGATATCGATCGGATTTGGTTGAAACTGCAGTAATTCATGAAATAATTTTGAAATAATTTTACCCTCCTCTCCTGGAGTCGAGTGAAAAAGGTTTAAAGGTGGATGGATGATGGATTCTGCTACCAAGGAAATAAAACTATAAAAATAATCTCTGGCCATTCATAAATCATTTTAAGTACTGTATGCATGTGGACTTGGATCAGTTTACACTATCACAGCTCCATGCCCTCGTATTAAATCCATCTTCGAAGGGAAGGCCATAAAAAATAAGAGTAAGTACAAAAAAACCCGTCCGGCATTCCCACTTTTGACTTGCACTGTGTGTGAAAGTTGAACTGAGAGTCTGAGACCCGTTTGGAAGAGAGAGAGAGAGAGAGAGAATCTGCTTTATTTTTTTAAGGCCATGTCTAGGTCCATTTGGCGTGTGGCAGTTTTGTATGATCGAGGCGTGGCGCCGAGCATGATGATGAGAGCAGATGAGTGACAATCATGACAATGGATGGGGTCTCGACTCTCACTCTCGCTTTAGGCTAATCTAAAGGACACCCCACCCCACCCCAAAAGGCCAAGCCCCGCGGGGAGTGTTCTACGGTGGGTGAGGTGCCTCTTCTTCCCTTTACCCGCCCAACTGGCCCCACGTCTAGAATCTCTTCCCCAATGACTTTTGTATGCTAGTTAGTCCCCACCATCACAATCACCATCATTACTCCCACTCACTAACCCCTAACTGCTAATTACCCCATTTAATATGTCTCTTCAATTGCATCCAGCTTTTCTTTCTTATTTTTCTAAAACTCCCGTCCCCATAAAAATTTAAAACAATATATATCCGATATCGTACTAAAAGCTCAAAATGATTGATAAAGCGACTGTTTTCATTGAATTCTCCTATTTCAGATCGAAACATCTAAATGGGTTGCAATGTGCATGTTTTTGTTCTCGAGGTAAAAGACGCATGAAATGAGCAATCAAATGCTAAGATCCAATGAATTATTGCCCTTGCCTTCTTAAGTAGTAGTATTGTTCTTTTGCATCGCTTCCTTACTTGCCATCCTGGGGGTTTATCAGCATTGAGGTGTACTGCTATATTATTCATTGTTCGCGGGAAACTGTTTGGCTTGGAAGAAAGAAAAGTGGTTGACTCCTTCCGTGCACACCTCTTGCGTGACTATATTCAGATGGCTATGCATACGAGAATCGAAATTGCTATGTTGCCAAATAAAAAAAAACAAAAACAACAAAAGTTGGTGCAAATGATAGTCTGGGGGATATAAAGATTATTAACAATGATGAGTTTTTTGCCATGGGATATAACTCTTATGATTTCACTGTCTATATATTTGACTTTTCGTCATTTATATATTATTAGAAGCCAGGAAGATTGAAGAGCTTCTTCTTCCGTTCAATGAATTTCCATGACTCTTGAGTCCACTTCAATGCAGTCCTAGCTGCGCACGACAGCACATCCAACTTCCCACTCTCGGAGTGGGGGGCATTAGACCGAGAATAGTTTGTTTCATTGGAGACATCATTTGAATAAATAATAAATCAAAGCGAGGTCTGGTCGTGCCAGTTTCATAACGATTATGATTGAAAGTTATAAAGAAACAGCACTTCTGTACAATTGTTTTTTCTGTCTTGTTTTTTTTTTTTCTAAACGTACGTATTTTATAATTTGTTTACTACTTTGTTTTAAAAAGAGAATATTCTTACAATTCTGTTTTATAAAAAAAGTCCTTCTATTTAAAACAAAATTATTAAAAACAAATAATACTAAATACAATATTAAATATTGTAAACGTTAATGTTTAGTGTTTTTTTTTAAAGAATTAGAACACACGATTAAAAAATGAGTTTTTTTTTTTATATTCATTTTATATTGGTTTAATTTTTTTAATAGGATGGGGAGAGATTGCATGCAAATTATTTTGTAAAAGAAAAAAGCTACACAACTTCTTATTATTTATATAACTTCCATACATTATATTTTTTTAATTTTTATTAAATATTTAATATATAGATAATGAATAGAAGAATTTAATTAATTTAAGAAGAATTAATTTAAAAAAAATTAAAATTTTTAAATTTTTTAGAAAATATAGTGTATAGAGATAAGAGTGGCTGAGTAGAATTTGCTCACGTTGGGTAGAAATATCTTTCGTTACTTTATTTTCGTCTACGGGAACTATAATAGCATGTGATCAACCGGAGACAACAATGTCTATCTGGAGGCTGGTGTGAAAATCAAGAAAAATTCTACGTAATTTTGTACTATTCATACAATCTCTACATATCATATTTTATTATTTAATATTTAATATATTAATAATGAATAGAATAATTAAATTAATTGAAGAATAATAAACTAAAAAAATTAAAAATTATTAAAAAATTTAAAAATTTGAAAAAAAAAAAATGTAGAGATTAAGAGGTGGCTTAGGATTGCTCGAAAATCAATGCTTTCATTTGTGGCCGATGTAAAGAGCCTTGTAAAAGAAGGAAAGAAATTAGAAAAAGACTAGCTAGCTAACGGCCAATTTGATGACCCAGATGAAGAATCTGGAACGGAAAGGAGGATCCTTGTGACGACTGACGTGATCTAATTGCTTATTTTAGATATTCTGTTTGAACAGAACAAAAAGGAGCAGGCTGAGACACTGAGTCTGAGTTTAGATATTGTGTTGAATTGAATTTATTTTATGAATATTAGTGAGTTAAATATGTAGATTAAGTTATGTGATATTTATTTAAAATAAGTTTAGATATATTGAAATTTTAAAATAAATTTAGTATTATTTATAATAAATTAAAAAAAGTTTTGCATCTGATTTATAAAAAAATATTAAGTTAAAAAATGCAGCAGGTTTTCACGTAAGGAGGTTTTGACTCTTTGAATTAATATGTATTTAGTAATTAAAGAGTTAGGTATTTAAATATTAAATTTAATTTAAAATTAAATTAAATTGAGTTTATCTCAATTGAATCTTGCAACTAAACGAAACTTTAAACATTTTCATCAGCTAAAAAATAAAATAAAAAAGAGAGAATTCTGCTTGGTCACTAAGATTTTTCATATGAGAATTTTAAGTTTTAATATTAAATATTAAAATATTATATTTTAATATTATTATTATTTTAAAATTTGAAAAAATAAGAAAAAAGTTGAATTGTTTATTATATTTTTTATGAGAATTTGAAAAAGTTGAAATAATGAGATAGAAATTTTATATTTGAAATGAAAATTTTTTGTGACCAAATAATACCGAAGAAGTTCGTGAATGATTGAAAATGGCAAATACTAACGAAGTATTCTGCTCAATTTTACTGTAAACGAATCATGCGTAATTATGTCTAAATTGATTTTTTCTTGATATTGGGTGAGTGTGTCTTCAATGATTGGGAATGGCAATATTGCTAACACATTATCAGTGATGGGATACCTTAAGTCGGGCATATTATTGTTTCTTGCTTGAAGTAATTAACTTCTTGGTGGAGTGTACATTTACGTGTTTTTAATTCTTATAATTGTGGAAATTAAGAAAAAGTTTATTAATTCATGTCCTAATCGAAACGTGAATGGGGAATTGATAATTAAGAATGTCTATTAACTTAGCAAATAATCAGGAAAATGGGTTGAATTAATGATTTGAGACCCACTTCCTAAGAGCATCCCCATCTGGGTCTGCATATGGATGTTTTCCTTATAATTTAGAGATTTTTTTAGGATTTTGTCATAAAAACACCCCACATCCCGTTCCCCATTTTACGATCTATGTTTCCGGTCTGTACAGGAAATCCCCATCTTTGGGGACTTACTGTACATCCGCATCGTATATTTGGCTCCTGTTTTCCCCTTCCGTCCCGCGTGTTCTTCCCTCTCGCTAGGGTGAACGGTTTGCTTCCTCCCTCAACCAGATTCCTGACTTGTAAGTTCCGTAAATCTGACAATGGAACCATCCAAACCACTGGTGAGGTTTACAATGGGAAAGCAGTCGTTGCTGGCGCCGGACCGGCACACGGATGACGAGGGGTCAATTACCGAGAATGACGAAGTTGCGGAGGGGATCGATCCGGGGGTCTGGTTGATGTACCTGGCCAATGGAGGCGACCTGGAAGGGATCCGCGAGCTCCTCGACTCCGGCGTTGACGTCAATTTCAAGGACATCAAAGGTCGGAGCGCTCTTCATGTCGCGGCCTGCCAGGGCTTCACCGACGTCGCTGCGCTCTTGCTTGCCAGGGTACGATACAAGCCTGCAACTCGGCGAACTCGTCCGCTCCCCTCCGAATCCGGACGAGAATCGACGTCTCCTTCTCCACTTAGGCGTCGTGAAGAACCCTCTGGACGTCGCTCTTGCCGTTCTTGAACGGGGCTGTGAAGAGGAGGAGCGTACCGGAGGTTCCCATTCGGCGGGAGGAGGAGTTGCCGATGCGGAGGTCCTCGACTATGTCGCCTGTCTGGAGGAAATCGCCGGTCCGCTCGTCAGCTTTGGAGCTGCCTTTGAGGCACTCGATGGAGAGGACGGTTGGGGAGGACCTTGAGTCTGAGACGGGCTGAACTCGTCTATTTGGGAATACGACCCACTTCCTTCCTCTACTGTTTGGGAATCCCGAAAATCATCCATGATAGATCTCTAAAAAAATATTTAGTAGAATTTGATATTTGGAAAAAAAAGATAATAAGACAAAATAGTTAGTAGTTAAGATTGTAAATGGAAGAGAGAGAAAAAAATAATAAAAAAATTTTTAAAGATAGGGATGGGGAATGAGATGTAGGAGATTTTTAAAAAATAAATAAATTTTAGGAAATAATTTAAAAAAATGAGTATTTGAGTTAAATTATAGGGATGAGGATGAAGAACCCAATGTGAATGATCTAATTGGAGTCCAGGAATCTCCTTGCAACAAGGGAGCTCAATACGTGTGTACTTATGGTGGTGGATGGCTAGTACTTGTCTTCATCATGACGCCTATGATCGTACTTTTTTATTGGACGACAATCTAATGACTAGCTTGCTTCGGTCGATTTCAATGTGGTTTAGTTAGAAGCTGTATTTTCAATAAGGAAATCAAATTCGAAAAGAACCTAGTACGTACTTATTTGACTGTTTATGTGTTCCTTAGATCACTAGTCATTTTCAAGTACAACATTTGGATAGAAATTGAGGATCTGGTTTAGCCAAAATTGTTAAAAAAACTAGTCCACATTCATCCATTCTAAAGTTAAAATAATAATAAAGTTATGTTATACACAGTTACTTTATGTATTTGTTATTCACTTTACTGATATGATTGATTAAAACAATTATTTTATATTTAAAATAAACGATGTAACTAATCACGTTAGTAGAGTTCACAATGAATATATAAAATGATTACACATAAATTTTTTTTGATAATAATATAATATTATGTATTTTAATAATAATAATTTTTAAATACATTCCATATATTAGTTAAGAATTTGATTTTTATTTAAAATTATTGTTTCTTAATTATTTTTTTCCACAACTTAATTTTCTAACATTATATTTTTTAAATATTTTAAAAATAAATAGTAGCTGATCAAATTTTAAAATATAAATAACTTTACTATAACTTAAAAGTAGAGTCTTTATATTATATAAATTGAATGCAGATAACTTCTACTCAAATTAGTCATAATTTGATTAGACATTAATATTTAACCATATCAATGTCAGAGCTATAAGGAGTGCTCGTTTAGTTGTGCTTTTTTTCTGAAAATGAAGATTTACTGTGTGTGATGAATCCTCAACTTTCCATGACGTAGATAGGCCGTGTGGACATGTCTTTTTCGCTTACCGACCACACTAATTAGAATCTAGTTCCTTCCTAATGACAACAATTAGAGATGGGCAATTGTAATCTTTCCTGATTATCTGATTGAATTATAATATTAAAATATTACAAGATTTATCTTATTTTGATATTCATTTGGTATTATATTGGGAAAATTGGTACTATGGCTCTAATTATGTATATCTACTCATATATATTTTTTATTTTTTTAATAATTAAAGAAGTAACTAGAAGTAAATTTATATATATATTTTATTTTATTTTTCAATAGTTAAGGATGTTTAAAAACATTTATATTTTTAAGGATGTTTAAAAATAAGAAAGCGACTAACATGTTAGTATGTATTATTACGTAACTAAAAATTATAAATGCAAATAATATTTTTTCTATATTTTACGAGTACGATACATGCACAATATTTTTTTTATAACTCTTTTTTATATAATTATATTTTAAAATTAGGATATTAAGTAAAATAATATTATTTTTACAAGTTATTTTTATAAAAAATATCTCTCACTTAAATGATAATTGTATAAGAGATTATAGAAATGATTCTATGTCTATGATTTTATTATTTTTATACCCGTGCGAGAGAACTGTTGTGCCACGTAGTGCACTGCACCGTTTAAAGCTCGCATGATTCTGTCTACGTAGGTTTCGGTCTCCCCAATTGTCGTTTGTAAATTACTAAGTTCTACCATCACTACTAACCTGAATTACAGGAACACCCTTAAATTGACAATCCATAAAGTACTCAAAGAGCTCAATGAAGGGTCGGCTACAGGAATAAACCACCCGACATAACGCCTGAAAGCAAAGGCTGATATTGTAAACAATATAGCATGTGGAAAATATATAAATTCCCTATAATATAATTAATATTATGAAATTTTAGAAGTAAGTGAGAGATAAAGAAACAAAATAATAAAGACTTATCGCCGTCATTTTTAAGAGGATTTAATTTAACAAATAAGACTATAAAAAGAAGAACTTTGCTACAAATAAGTCCACATATCACACTTTATTTATTTATTTTTATTTTTTAATTTTTTTTAATTTATTAATTTAAACTAATTGAATTCTTTTACTCATTATTCATATACAAAATATTTGATAAAAGTAAAATAAAAAATAAAAAAATAAATATGATATTGCAAATGTAAATGAGAAATTATATTTATAAGTCAGTGTTGATAATATATTTAGTAAAATACTTACATGATATATTTTAATATAAAAGATAAATTTTAAAATTTAAATATTTTAAATCAAATATTACTATTTAAGTGACGTAGAAGATATACTGTAAAAATTGGTTTGAGAATAAAATAATTTATTTTACTATATAGTTGTAAAATATATTGTGAAAATTTGTATTACTCTTTATTAAATCTATTATTAAATATGAAGTTTAGATTTCAACCGTTTCAATTCTTAGAGAGGTCCAATATTTATTGAAATTGAATCCGTTAAATAGAAAGCAAGCCATGAATTAATATATCTACGTCAAAAGGACAGCCTGCTTGGGCGGGTAACTATAAATACGGAGTTTGACTCTCCCACTCTGTATACAACCGCAACGCCTCTTCGCTTTTACTTTCGTCTCACACTCTTCACACACTCTCTCTCGCACACAGACATACAGAAGGATACGCATAGCTCGCGGTTTATCTCTCCCAGATGGAACTCTGGTGCAGGAGTAGGACAATGTGGCTTCTTCTAGGGTTTCTCATTTCTGTTTCTTTGTTCCAGGCAAGAACTCCTCTGTTCATGCTCCCTTCTTCATTTTCTCTTCCTCCTTTACTTTTTCTCCCAACTTTTTCCCCCATTTTGCTGCGATCTCTTTCCCTTTTTCTTTTCGTAGCTTTCTTCCTTTATTCGTTTTAAGAGGATATGGTGGAAAAGGAAACTATGAAGAAAATTAAAATTCTTATTTCTTATATTGGAAGATGTTGTTCTTTTTGGAAGGAAACGGAAAATTTTACCTCTGCCAAGCCTTCTACTCGAATTTTTAAGCGAAAGCGGAGGACAGAAGCCAGTTTTTTTTTTTTTTTTCTCCGTCTTCTTTTCGTCTCTAATTTGTTAAGTTTTCATGTATTTTTAGAATTCTTTCGTCCTCTTCTATTCTCTTTTCTCTTCTTCGCAACCAAACGAAGTTCTAAATTATATGTAACTCCTGACTGTCTAATTTAGGCAGGTTTGATTTTAAGTATAAGATATAGATGTAGAGTTGTTCATAAGATGGAGATATGCAAGGGAATGGGACGGTCTCTTTGATTAATTTGTCCGAATATGGATATTATGTGCAGGTCTCAATTACCTTATCTGTAGTGAACGCAGAGATGTCAGACGCGCGGTTTCTTTTGACGTCCGCTGCCACATCAGGGTGAGGAAGTCATTTCTTTTGTTCAATCACCGCAGATTATATACAATCAAATTACAATGGTTAGATTTATGATAGAACCAAAAGTTGCGATAGCGGCGCGCCCTGCTTCTGTATGGTATATACTCAGTGTTGCGTATACTGACATGAAGTGAATTATTTGCGGTCAAAAATAACGAGCGTTTTCTTTCTTTGCAATTCTGAAAAGTCGAATTGTTCTTCCTTACCGAATACTTCTCTAAATTTGATGAAAATAACTTGATTATGTTTGTTTAATTATATCTGGATGCTTGAGAATTTATAATTCTCGATGTTGTTCAGGGAAAGACATACTGAAGACCATTGTGCGATGTATGACATATGTGGAAAACGTACGGATGGAAAAGTTTTGAACTGTCCTTTCGGTTCCCCTGCTATGAAGGTATGGTATAATCGTCTATTTCCGTCCCAGTGTTTGCTCGGCTGGATTACTATTACCACAGCGACCGATATAACTATTGTTTTCTTATTATCTAATGTATGCATATGTCTCACTTTATTATACAACATTTTTGGCCTTGTTTGATTACTGGGTTAATCCCTGTTTCGAAAACAGGGTAGGTGCCAGTCTAACTTACCTCCAGTTCTGCTAGTTCAAGTTTTCTTTTCTATATTTCTTGAAGCCATGAAGGCTGTAATTACCTGATGATTACGTAATATGTTCTCATGCTTACCAGCCAGATGAGTTGCTTTCGTCAAAGATCCAAAGTTTATGCCCAACAATCACTGGCAATGTTTGTTGCACAGAAGCTCAGTTTGACACATTACGAACCCAAGTCCAGCAAGTAAGATTTTTATTGAATCCTACCATTTGTGCCCAGTCTCATTTTTCTCTCTTTTTTTAATCAATTTTGTTAGTTTGGCTAAGATGGGCGGTGGCCACTCCTGTATTATTTGGTATTCAATGTGATAATCCATATTTCTCATTCGTTCATGAAGCATTTGTTGTAAATTTTTTGGTAACTGAGCCTGAGGTCTGCTGAGTTTTAGAGCTCTTCAGATATGTTTGCCCATCTTGCTCTTTCTTTTTCAAGCTCTTCAGTTCCCCCAAAATACTGTCGTTGTGTTTTATAACAATTATTTTTCTTGCAGGCAATTCCTTTCCTTGTAGGTTGTCCAGCTTGCTTGAGAAACTTTTTGAATCTGTTCTGTGAGCTTACCTGCTCTCCGAATCAGAGTTTATTTATCAATGTGACTTCTGTTTCCAAGGTCAGGAACTCCCACTTATCCTTCCTGGTAATGAGTGCAAAGGGTCTTATTGTTGTCATTCCGTTGTGCCCCTTATCAGGCAATCTTGTCTTCCATAACGTTGGAAAGGATAATAATTTTGCAACAAGTAACATTTTATAAGATTGGCAAAATTTTATACTCTTATTTGGAATCTTGTTATTTATAAACAGTTTCTTGTTTACTAAGTTTGAGTTGCCAAAGCACCAGTTTTACCAGTGATCCTATGATCTTTGATATTCTCCTTAGGTATAGATAATGACGTGTACAATATCTATAGTAATCCATGTAGCTTCCCTTTCTATCTTATTGTTGCTCGCTGCAGTATCTTCTATCGGATACAAGTTTGAAATTGCTAAAGCAAATTTTAAACAATTCGTTTTTATTTGAGGAAGTGATTGCCAGAGGAGTATATCTCTTATTGGAGAGGCACATAATGTTGTATATGAATGTGTATATCTATTTATGTGAACTTATTAATTTTTTTTCAGGTTAATAGCAATTTGACCGTGGATGGGATTGATTTTTATATAACTGATGCTTTTGGTGAAGGATTATATGACTCCTGCAAGGATGTAAAGTATGGTACCATGAACTCCCGAGCTCTAGAATTTATTGGTGCTGGTGCTCAAAATTTTAAAGGTATCTGATCCTTTTGAAATTGGAACTTCTGTGTGTGTGCGTGCGCGCCATACGTTGTATGCAGTAATTTTATACTGTAGTGGGGTTGAATAACAAATATCCAATAAGATGCCTAATCTATTAATCATGTTTGTGAATGTGAAATCTTGAAGGCTATCCAAATCCTTGACTATTGTAAATAGCTTGGGTGCTGTCTATAAATCCCACAGTTTTTAGAAGGAAATTATTTGCTGAAAAATTTATTTTAGATTGGAAAATTTCTCAACTTCCTCTTTAAAGGATTGTATTTGGATGCAATCTCATCAATTGGTTTTTTAAGGTTTATGTGGCTGCATAGATATATAGAGGCAAATATATAATTATTGAGAAAGGAAGAGATGTATTTGTTCCTAGGTATTATGAGGCCTCCATGACTAGGAAAAATTATTGCGGATAGGTTTTTTATTTTTATTTTTTCTCAAAATGATAGATGAAAAAATGGTGGAAATCCCCGCATTTTATAATAAAAAAATATGTGAGGTTTTAGAAAGGAAGTACAATATAGTTTTAAAATTTTTTCTGCATGTACAGGAGCAATATTGACATTTAATTTTTCTTCTTCTTTCATGCCATTACTTCCTTACTAAGTTGTTTACATTTTAATCATTTTAGTGGCAAGGAAGAACGTTTTGGTCTTTGAGGTGCTAAGTGCTTTTACATGTTTTGTAATTATTCATGCTGTTCTATATGTTGTACTGCTCATACTATAATTTTTGTGGCAGAGTGGTTTGCATTTATTGGTAGACAGGCAGGGCTAACTTTGCCAGGTTCGCCATATGCCATTATGTTCCGTCCAAATCCTGCCGAGTCATCTGGAATGAAACCTATGAATGTTACTTCTTATTCATGTGGTGATATTTCAATGCGCTGTTCTTGTGGTGATTGTCCTTCATCTCCAGTATGTACTAATACTTCTCCTTCTGCTACCCACAAAAGTGGTTCTTGTTCAGTGAGAATTGGGTCTCTTAAGGTGAGAGCCTATTGTACTGTAGTTCCAAACATTGGCAGCTGCTTTGATTTATATGTTCATTCCAATTCAAATTCTTTTTGGCACTAAGTCGTGTAACCTCATATAACAGAGATGACTTCGCTAATATAGTTTCTCTGTTTGCCAACTGCAGGCCAAATGTATTGACTTTGCATTAGCAATCCTGTATGTCATACTGGTTTCTATATTCTTAGGATGGGGTTTATTTCATCATACAAGAGAAAGGAACCCGCATTCTAGAACAAAACCAGTGTTGAATGCAATGGATGTTGGTCAACTCCATTCTGTTAACAGGAAAAAGGATGAGAACTTCCCCATGCAGGTACAGGCTGATTACCTACCATTCCCAGTAATTAAATAATCATCCGGGCTAAATTAGTCAGATATAATAATATAGCTTGAGGGCAAGGCTCATTGGTCACTAGCTGTTTAAACAATGAAAAGAAAAAAAATACTAATTCATTGGCCTCACCTAGTTTAATAAAATTACTATTTACTGATAAGAAAAAAATCCTGTGGCTTGTTTCTCTCAGAGGAGTTTATGTGTTGTGTGTGTGTATATTTGATAAATGGGGTAGATTTTATTCAAACTCGAAAAAGGGAATAACTAGAAAATCCTAAAAACCATAAGCAAAAGTTTGAGTTGCCACCTTATAATCCTAGACTCTCATTAATTTATTAATTGATATAGATTTTCCTAGCCAAGGACCAAAAAGAAAGGAACCTGAACTCACTGGCCACACTCATTTACATGCTTTTGCTTTTTAACGTTCTTTTGTCTGACTGAATAAGTACCGTACTAGCAACCACAATACTGCTCAGCTTTGCTCATTATCTGGCTCATGATGGACTTGGACATAACTCTCTTCTATTATTCCTCCATTTTTCTATTTCCTACAAAAAGAATTTATGCTCCATTTTTTTAGAAGTGTACTTTCTGTTCCTTTCATTTTTTGGCTAATCTTATCGCATGTTTTCTTTGAATATCAGATGCTTGAAGATTCTCCTCAAATTAGAAATGGGGTCCGGCTTTCAGTCGTGCAAGGATACATGTCAAACTTTTACAGGTAACTGTCATTTCCACTAATACTTACGATTCTAAAAGCAGAATGATTTTTGACATCGTGTACATGTTTTCATGTTCAGGAGATATGGAACATGGGTTGCTAGAAATCCGACCTTGGTTTTGTGTTCATCATTGGCTGTAGTTCTTATGCTTTGTTTCGGTCTAATCCGTTTCAAGGTGGAGACGCGGCCTGAGAAGGTATTGGTTTGGCACATAAATGAGCTTTATTTTCAGTGGAATACCATCTTTGTTAAATTGTTTGTGGATTAATATTCTCATTGTTTCATTCTGTATACATGGATTCTCAAGTGTATATTTAGCTTCTTGGAATCTTTTATTCAACATTAACAGCTTGATCCTATCTCTAGCTTCCTGAAGGGACTGGCTGTTTCCACTATCTAGTACAAAATTTTTACTTGTATTTTAACGTTGTTACTATATTTGTGTTGTCTACATTTATGTCATTTGATATATGCACTGTTTCAGCTATGGGTTGGGCCTGGGAGTAGAGCTGCAGAAGAGAAGCAATTTTTTGACAGCCACCTAGCCCCTTTTTACAGAATTGAACAGGTTCTACTTTGATGAGCTTAGAAGTTTCTTTTTTCACACCTTATTTCTTTGAGCTTCTGTCATTGTATTCAATGGATCTAGTTTTCATGAGTTTCTTGTATCATTTTCTAGCTCCTAACTTGTAACTAGGTGTTCTCTTTTGTATACTTCCCTGTGTACTTAGGCAATGCCTGGTTACCTGATTCAAGAAAAAATTATTTTACTTATTAAAAAAAATTTGTCACCTTATCTAGTCTTTTGTTATACTTATTATAATTTAACTAGGTTTAATAACTATACATTTACACGGAAATACTTTATTTATGGCCTTAAGGAGACCCAATGTCAGTTTTCACTGATACTATTCATGGATGTTTCCCATCACTGGTGGAAAGATCCTGACTCCGCCACTGACCAAGGAGTTGATAACAGTGCTGGCCATTTTTTACTTCTTACGCAGCACCATGGTGGGGGATTGTGGTATTTATTTCACTTCAAAGAGCTAATAATGTTCTGCATTTTTCTTTCCAGATTATATTAGCAACAATCCCAGATGCTATGGATGGTAGATCACCAAATATAGTGACTGAGAGCAACATTAAGTTACTGTTTGAGATACAAAAGAAGGTATACATTGCGGTGGTTCTTTTTAGATGTGACTTGCAATGGACTATGATTTTATTTTAATTTTCTTTCTAGATATTTTTTTCTTCATTTTCTTTATAAATCATTTGTGAGTGTGGCCATGTAATTTTTTCCAATGTCACTTCTTTTTTTTTTCTTTTTTTCAGGTTGATGGAATTCATGCAAATTATTCAGGATCAATGATAAGCCTCAGTGATATTTGTATGAAACCACTGGACCAGGATTGTGCCACTCAAAGTGTTTTACAGGTAAACTTGGTGGTCTGTGCTTGGGTACCGCACGCTATTGGATCTAATGATGGAACTCATAAAATCTTTTTTCTTTTTATGTTTGTGTAGTTAAAGTCCATTTTAATAATACTTTTTTCCATGTTTGTTATTGGGTGCTTTAAAGAAGTCTAATATGAGAAGAAAGACTTGATATGGTTACACTAACCTAGTTTTTCTTTTATACATGTATATATGCCAAAAGAACTGACCTAAAGGCCCTTTATTTCTTTATTCATTTGTTTTTCCTTCTGTTCGTATTGATACATTGGCAAGTTTTTGTGTAGGACACTTGGCATTGGTGAGCAAAAATTAATTAATTAATTTATGATTTAGAATATAAGGTAGCTATTTCAAATTGTTGTTGGGCTTCCATCTGATATTGCCTGTGTTATTGTTTCATTGTGTAACAGTTAACATATCTCTGTTTTTTTTTCAATTTGGCATTGCATCTTGCTAAGATTTTCATCTGTTGTGATCTGTTTTTGTTGAAGTGCCATGTTATATTAATTCTAGTTATGGCTAAAGCTCCTTGATATCTACTGTCATGATTGGTTTTTTTTACAAGTATATCTAATGTATGAGATTAACCTACTTTTTCCTGTTTTCTTCTCTTCGTGACAGTATTTTAAAATGGATCCTGAAAATTATGACAATTATGGGGGAGTTGAACACCTTGAGTATTGTTTTCAGGTATGCTTTTTTGGTAATTTCCATCTTCATTTTGTATAAAGCTGTAGAGCTTAGCTTTGCCGTGTCCGTTTACACTTACATTCCAAGCATTTTCATGAACTCTTTTTAATCCAATTGTTTATGATACCTACTATTAGCGCATTCGTATCTTTTTTTTTTTTCTTCATAGCAAATACACACGCACTCACACACACACAGACACATGCTCCAAAAACCAGGTGCCAGGGAGTTCATAGGAGAGAGAAGGCATGGGTGAATATGCTTCATTTGTGTTTAAACACAGTATATTAGTTGTTCAAAAGTAGTAACTTTCTTTTGGAGACATGATGCTTTCTAAGGTGACAAAAGATTATGGGACGAATGGAACATCTAAGTTATGATCTTCATGAGCTTAAATAGTGCTATAATGTCAATGTCAGATTGACCAGCCTCAAACACTAATGTGCTGACATTATATTCGTAGGGTCAGTGTGCTTAGATTTTGATCCTTAGCTATGATGAAACAATTATTTGGCATCATGGCTAGAGCTCTAAACTTTTTTTTGCTCATTCTGTACCTCTATTCTTTCAGCATTATTCCTCTGCAGACAAATGCATGAGTGCATTTAAAGCTCCTTTAGATCCAAGCACTGCATTGGGAGGTTTCCCCGCAAACAATTATTCTGAGGTAGTAATCCTTTTCATCCCTTTTAATTTGGCAACTTAATTGGATTGTGGGAGCATGTGATAACCCTATGGTGATGATTCTGTGACAGGCTTCTGCATTCATAGTTACTTATCCTGTAAATAATGCTATTGACAAAGAAGGAAATGAAACTCAAAGAGCAGTGGCTTGGGAGAAGGCTTTTATTCAGTTAATGAAGGTTTGTTCTTTGTACAATTTTCCCTTCAATGGTTGTTTCTTGTGCAATTGTGTTTTTTCTGAAGTATTGGGTTTCTTATTTCTTTTGTTAAGTAAGTTAATATTAATAATTGAGTGGGGGGAGCAACCTGTGTACAGAGAAGTGTACTAACTAGAAGTTGAAAAAGAACACGAGTTCATAAAATCAACAAAGCTAGCAAATTGCGAACTGTTGTGGGCAGCCATTCCCAACTATGAAGAGATTTGAGCATAATCATAACTCTAGTATTATCTTCTCACCATCCTCAAGGTTCTATTATTACACTCCTACCAAACGCACCACATTAAGCACAAATGAACTTCCTCCAGATTTTGATGTTACTGTGGCTCCCCAAAAGGTTTTTCTAACAGGCCGGCATCTCCACCACACAGCTGAGGCATGATCCAGTTGTATCCAAAAGATGAAAGATCAAAATGTAACTCCATAACCGCCTCATGTTGAATTAGGAGATGATCGATGCTTTCTTTGCCTTGTTTGCCCATACAACACCACCCCATTATGGTGATCAGTCTTTTTCTCAAGTTGTCCTCCATAAGAATCTTCTCAAGGGCTTCTATCAAACAAAAAATGCCTCCATTAGCTCTTTCAAAGGAATGAACCTCCAGCTTGAAGGATGAGCGCGTGGTAGAAAATTTAACCTCGAACGTCTTTTTTTTTACAGAATATTACTCGATGCAGTAATGAAGAGATATCCTCCACCTCCTGGTCATATGCTGATCTGATAAAAATAATATTTCACTGCAGTTTGTTGTCAGAAAACTGCATAAGTTCTGCTACTGAAGCATCCTTACAGCTTGAAATGCTAAACAGAACTGGGAATACTACCTTTGAAGATTGATTTCTACACCAAACATCATACCAAAATCTAACCTTCAATCAATTTCTCACCTTAAAACTGACGAAATGTGGGTGTTAGCGCTGTAATACTATATCTGTAAGTCCTAATTTATCTTTGTGCTTAGTCTAAGAAATTTATTAGTGAGGGTGTTATTGTTTATTTGGTTTTTAGTGACTTTCTAGGTCATCTTCGAGAATAAGTTAGAATAGCTAGTGAAAACCATGTTTATCCAGGTTAAATATTTAACTTTTTTCAAGACTATAAATATGGCTTCTAGCAATTGCAGAAACAAAGCTTGGATTTGCTAGTGCCATCCTAGCCTGCAGTTGGTCTTAAGATATGAATGTGTGGACGTAACCAAGTTCTGCACTCTAAATGTAAACATCCCAACTTCTGCATTGCAAAAAGGAAATGTGCCATGATTATGAGCAAATTCATGGCAGCCTATGATAAAAACATCTGGCCCTAAGTGGTCAAATAAGTGGAAATGGATTTAGTTTGCTGACCCAAGTTGTTGGGATAATGTTATCATCTTGCTGTGCTGCTTTAGAAAGCAAGGCTGCCGATTTTGAACTGTTGATGTGATATGATTAGATACATATTCCCGCATTAGCATTACTAATTTGTTGGTGGTTGGAACTCCTTTTTATTTTTATTTTTTATTTTTTTTAATCTCTTCTACTTAATTTCTTGTTTCTGTTAGGATGAGTTGTTGCCGTTGGTGCAGTCTCAAAATTTAACACTTTCTTTTTCCTCGGAAAGCTCTATTGAGGAAGAATTGAAAAGAGAAAGTACCGCAGATGCCATTACTATAGTGGTCGGTTTTTCTTTCCCCCCCTTTTTCCTTGAGTGTGGAAAGATTTGGAAACAACTTTTAAAATATTCCCAAACTCATTTATTTTCTTCATTGTATAGGCTTGTGGCTGAGCCATTTTTCTTCTATTATCTTCATATGTACTTTTTAATCAAGTTACAATTTCTTGTCTATATTTATTACTTTATTTTTTGCAGATAAGCTATCTCGTGATGTTTGCTTACATTTCTCTTACTTTGGGTGATACACCTCGTTTATCTTCTTTTTATATTTCATCCAAGGTATGGTCTCATCCTTGGTTTAATTGTTCTTCTATCTTGATGGAATTTTTGTTTATTCTGGAGTCCTGCTCTTTAGTGTTTGGAATGCTGAATATCTGCATAGGAAGCTTACCTTTCTCTAATACAATTGATATCATATGATGGGTGAATTCCAGATGTTGCTTGGTTTCTCTGGAGTCATTCTTGTCATGCTGTCCGTTCTTGCATCAGTCGGATTCTTTAGCGTCATTGGAGTAAAATCGACACTGATCATTATGGAAGTTATTCCTTTTCTTGTTCTAGCTGTAAGTTCCTTCCCACCTGTATCTTTTAAATTTCATGCGTTATTTCTACAACATTGTGATTACCCTGTTCTTGACTGGAAGGATATACTCAATCCTGTTTTGTTGTGCAGTAGCTGCAAAATGTTCATTAAATTTGTCGCTCATCTTGCAGTTAACTTTTCATCCATTTATGGTGATGAACCCCACCATTTTTCTCTCCCCATTGTTGTGTCAACATCATCTTTATATGGTCGATCTTTTTTTAATATCAGGTGGGGGTGGATAATATGTGTATACTGGTGCATGCTGTCAAGCGGCAACCATTAGAGTTGCCTTTAGAAGGACGGATAAGCAATGCACTTGTGGAAGTAGGGCCATCCATAACACTAGCCAGTCTCTCAGAGGTTTTAGCTTTCGCAGTTGGAAGTTTTATTCCTATGCCGGCTTGCCGTGTGTTCTCCATGTTTGCAGGTTAAAAGTATTCATGCATTTCAATATCACCTGCGAGTATGCTTTCATAATTTTATCATATCATGATATTTCATCCCTGGCAATATGTTTAAACTCTGTTTGCACATTCTTCTGCAGCATTGGCTGTTCTTCTCGACTTCCTTCTGCAAGTTACAGCTTTCGTTGCTTTAATTGTTTTTGACTTTCTCCGAGCTGAGGATAGGAGGGTTGATTGTTTTCCATGTATAAAAGTTTCTTCATCAGATGTGGACTCTGATAAAGGTATCCTTGGTACTTTTATAATTTATGGTTAATTGATGGACAATCCTGATTCTCTCAGATGATTGTAGATTGCAAAATATTAGCTTCTTTTTCGTTTTTAGTGGTTTACCTCTTCTTGTACACTTAAATCTAATTGAAGGCTTTCTTATGGAAACATAGGCATTGGGCAGAGAAAGCCAGGATTGCTGGTTCGTTATATGAAGGTAATTGGCTTTTAAAAAATTATGGAAATTGTATTTTTTTAATAAAATTGCGCTAAACTATAATCTGAATGTATAAATAGGAGATAATAGTTCCCCAAAGTAAATAAAATTTGAGATTGAAAGGAATTATAGAAGTAATAGGAGAGAATGAGAATATTCAGGGGTTGCTTAAAACATCGTGAACTGCAATATATCAGAAATCTTTTGCTAACATGGGATTCCTATAACTGAGGAGAAAGCGCTCTTACCTCTCCTTCTTAAGCCTCATGGTATGTATGCCCCATCCCTAGGCCAAACGGAACCAGGTCAAATTTTGAACGGTTGCAGCATGTCTAGTATAATTAGTTGTCTCTATTTTGGTAGGCTTTTCATGCTCCTTAAGCATAAGCCATAACTCTTTTCATGCCTGGTTGATCATTCAGTTTGTGGCACGTGTAATAAGTTTCTGATATTGCTCAATGTATCAATATTATGCAGTTCAAAGCAATTTATTGTGTATCCTAAAGATAATATTAAGTTTTCTGCTGGTAGATATTTTCCAATCCTAGTGGAGGTTTTTCCTAGCGTGCCTCACTTAGATGTGGAAGCCTTTACAGACTTATACTATATATCTGTAAGGGACCATAAATGAAAACGCATAATTTTTAAACATGAATTCTAGTTTTATTATTCAATTACAAACTCAAGCACTAAAGGCACGGCATACTCTAAAAGTTTACAACTTTCTCATGTGGTGACAAATAGATCACAAATGATTGCATCAAGCTCAGGCAGTCGGGGAAAGGGTATGATTGCTTCAAGGTCAGGTAGTCAGGGAAAGGGCATGAGGCTTTGTTGAGTAGCATGCTAAATGTTATTGTACTTTCAGTTACTAATGGTGGACATTGTCCCTACTAATTCCAGGAATTGTTCGTGCTAAATATTTTTCCTTTTAGAAAAGGATCATTATTGCCTGGTGGTTTGAATTTCTTTTTTCTGGTTACAATCTTGGTGTTTATTGTTTACCCTACTTTCTAATCTTGTTGGGTTCCAATGTTCATTTCAGGAAGTCCACGCACCCTTCCTCAGTTTTTGGGGAGTAAAAATAGTTGTCATTTCAGTCTTTGTTGGATATGCATTGGCTAGTATTGTAAGTTTATTTTTTCCTTGATCATTTTTTGGCATTCTGTGAGATTATGAGGATTTATCTGTTTGTTTCTCCTACTTGTCTGAAACTAACCTCACTCTCTCTGAATCTCAGGCATTATGCACTAGGATTCAACCTGGTTTGGAACAAAAGATTGTTCTTCCTCGAGACTCCTATCTTCAGGTTGAAGTAATTGAAATGTTTTCGTTACAAATGGATCATAAGAAGAAGTATTTACTCGTTATGCTAAGACTACATTTCTATTTCTACAGGGATATTTGAATGATGTTTCAGAGTATCTCAGAGTTGGACCCCCGCTATATTTTGTTGTGAAGAACTATAACTATAGGTATCTTATTGTCCTTATATTCCCTTTTGCTGCCAAGTTGATCGCTTTTGTAGCTATATCATTAGTCTTGTTATGATACCCTTGCTTCTTTACCTTGATGAAAAGAGGAAGGGATCAATTTCCAGCTGCCTGTTTTGTTTTTATACAATATGATGAAGAGGAAATTAAGCTTTTAATCATGATACCATTTGATTTTAACCTGTATGTCTCCATGATGTGCTTTCATGGGAGAAAACGTGTCGAGGGATGAAACTTGATTTTGATTGATGTTTGTCACCATGTTAAGACTGCATTACTGATGTTGCTCTACTCCTCAGCTCAGAATCAAGACATACAAACCAGTTATGCTCCATCAGCCAATGTGATTCAGACTCCCTTTTAAATGAGGTAAACCTTCCTCTTTTGACACATATGTCTTAAGCGCTATTCGATCTACATATCAAATGCCTCCCATATTCTTTTGATAATTTCTTTTGATCCTCAAACTTTTGCACAAGGTGACATATACGTTCATATTATTCTCTACTTATTTGAGCCTGTTCTTTTCGGTACATCTTTTACATTCCTCAATTTCTTTCACCACTTTCTCACTTATAAAGAAAATATATCTTTCACATTTTTCAATAAAAAATTATTGTATATATTCATGTTAAACTCTCTTTGGCTTTCTATCCGTATGATTTTAGAAGCTGAGTTTCTTCGAAGATTAATTTATTCTAGAGGCTCAATAGCAAATTACTTTGCCATGTAGTGTTTTTTTATTGGCACTGGGTCCCAAGAATAACGTCCTGACTAATCCTGGGGGTGCATAGGCCATCGGCAAGGAGTTTCCCGCAAGTGCACTTCGGGTAATTTAAGGAGAAAGTCCCTCTGTCCGATGTACCCTAAAGATTGTTTGCACCCAAGGGGATTTGAGCCTTAGACCTGGGGGGAGCATACCCCCAATCCTAAGGCCTTTACCACTTGAGCCAACCCCTAGTTCTAAACAAATATAATTACACATATTGATAAATGGTCCAAATTTCTTATAAAAAAGTAAACAAATATATGCAGGGAGGCATATTTGTCATTTGATTGTAAATTTATCCTTTTATCTTTAGTATTGAACAATTGTTTGAAGAAAAATTGTAGTTATTATAGATTTCCTCATATCGTATTGTATTTCCACCTTTAAAACGTTGGACTTTTAAGGGGAATCATTTAATGCATTGTCTTTGAAATAAATTTACAAATTTAAATGAGCAGCCCCCCTTAATTTAAACTCAAATAAAGCAAATAAAAAGGTTTATTGACTTTTCAATGAAAGTGTAAGGAGAGTTATAAGAATTGTGTTTATTGACCCTTCTAAGTGGATAATTACTTGGTATATCCCAAAACAGAATAATAGACAATATGAGATGAAGATAGCACACACATATAGTTTATCTAGCTAATTATGTCATTATATATTAAAGTATGCCTACAAAAAATATATGTGAGTATATTTTATATTTATCAACTATATCAGAACTCGGGTGGAAAAGCACAAGTTTGATAGCCATTTTTAAAAAAATTGATATTAAGGGCCTATGGTATTGGATATCACATGTTAATAAGGTTGTATATTACTCATTTTAATTCATTCATTATCTGCTAGGACCATGAAAATATGGGATTAATGTATTATTGTTCAATGTGTTATTCTTATGACCCGCTTTATTTATTTCATAGAGCACATTCATGTGAATATGAATCTTTTATAAAAGGTGAGATATTGACTAGTTTGGTTTGTTGGACGTTTGCTACTCATTTATCTTTGGTTGCCCACTTAGTTCATCCTCTTAATTTGAATTATTTGTCTTTTTGCTTCTTTAGATTGCCAGAGAATCCTTAACACCAGACTCAAGTTACATTGCTAAGCCAGCTGCTTCATGGCTTGATGATTTTCTTCTGTGGATGTCTCCAGAAGCATTTGGGTGCTGTCGAAAGTTCACGAATCAGAGTTATTGCCCCCCTGATGACCAGGTCTTGATCCAAATATTCTTAAAGTTCTTTTTCTTTTTTCTTTTTTTCTTTTTTTGGTTGATGTGGAATCTTACCAAGGTAGTCTGTCGGTCCCTTGGACACCCCACCCATAAAAATTCGTGTATTAATCTAGGGGAAGTCCCACTGTGCAATCAAACTCAAGATGTCTGAGTCTGCATCTCATCTCAATTCCACCCTTTGATTACTAGGCTGCATCTTGACGGGTCAATCTTTCTTAGAGTTATCGCTTCTTTTTTCTAACATTAGTATGAAATTTTGGGGTTTTATTTTTCTAATTAGACTGCTTTAGATTAGGCTTAATCATATTACTTATAAAAAAAGGATTAGGCTTACTCGTGTCTATAACATTAGACTTTGATGCACAGAGGTATTGGAATTTGGACTGAATAGGTTTGAAAGGCTCAGGTCAAAATTATTTCTCTCAAAACAGTGAAAATTCTTTCCACTTCAAAAATATAGATCTCAGTTTTCTAACATTTTTGGTAACAGGCCTCCATTTTTTAATTATAAAGCAATGGGCTTTTTTGTATTCAATATCTTGCTTGACTATGTATGAGCCACATCATGGTAACGGTGATCATGCAATAAATCAAATCATGCTTTTCCTGTAGGTTTTTGGACTTGGCCACTATTATTAATTTTGTTCTGTGTTGCTTTCATACCATTGTAATCACTGAAGTAAGTTCTCTTCCAGCCTCCCTGCTGTTCTCCTAATGAAGTTTCTTGTGGCCTGGATGGAGTATGCAAAGATTGTACCACGGTAATTTACAGACTATAGATTACAGAAAAATCTTTTGAATGAATCTTCTGCGTCTTTGCTTTATACTATTACTCAGTCTTTGTTTGTGAAATAGACATTTTTAAATTGAGGGGTCTTATTTACTAACGGTTTTGGAGCTGTCCAGTGCTTTCGTCACTCAGATTTGCATAATGACCGTCCATCTACAGTACAATTTAAGGAGAAACTCCCATGGTTTCTGAATTCCCTACCCTCTGCTGCTTGTGCCAAAGGTGGCCATGGGGCTTACACTAGTAGTGTGGAACTGAAAGGTAGGTAGGATCAAATGTTTTTCTTCCATTATTTGTCTTCTTTAAAAAATATCCAGTATTTAGACATGTAATGGTTTACTCTTTGAGCTCATAGTATGTGGCCCAAAATCTAAATTTGGTATTAATTATATAATTGTTATTAATTGCATATTAACAGGATATGAGAATAATGTTATTCCAGCATCTTCATTCCGTACGTATCATACACCCCTCAACAGGCAGGTACGGCGGTGTCTTTTATCATGAGAGTCAGACTGCCTTTTGTTGTTTTTTTTAATCCTGTATTACAGAGGGGCCCCACTTTGTTATATTTTAGATCGACTATGTTAATTCAATGAGGGCTGCTCGAGAGTTCACATCAAAGATTTCTGATTCTCTGAAGGTAATATCAGTGCTCCCTGTCTCAATTCTTTCATCTATCTTTTTGGAACTAATTATGAAAAAAGAATTCTCAGTTAGTATTAAATTAATTTTGCACCATTGTCAGGCGGTTCTCACCAATACTATTGACAGTAGAATACAATGATAGTTAATCACTTTGACCCCTACAATAAACAAGAATCCCTACAACATTTCATATAAGCCTCTTTTCACCTTATACAAGAAAAAGATTTTTTTGCAGAATGCACCGTGTAATAGTTTATCTTGCACATCTGTTAATGACATTTCTTCTTGCTGCAGATTGAGATCTTCCCATATTCAGTCTTTTATATGTTTTTTGAGCAATACCTTGATATATGGAGGACAGCTCTGATCAATCTCGCTATTGCTATTGGTTAGTGAACTTGAGGACTGTCAATGGAAAACTGACGTGTATTTATGTTCTCAGGACAAATAAATGTGATCTATGAGCTATGCTACTAAGTTATGGTTTCAATAGTCTCATTTGTTTTTGCACAAAGGACTTGGTTGACCATCTAGAAGCTACGGATATTTAATTGCCTGCTACGTATATTATTGCCATGATAACCTTTGGCATATTTGTGTCTGTGCCCCTGCATGTGTGTGTTCTGTTTTTCTATTTTGTGGGATGGTTGTTGCCAAGAAATATTACTTCCCCCTTTTTTGTAGATTTCTGTATAGTTCGCCATACTTTTTAATGCTTAATGGAAGAGGATGTTTCGTAGGCTATAACATCATTCTTTTCCCACCATGTAGATTTTTCATATAGAATAATGACTCAATGTCTTTTTATTTAAGTTAAAACCACAAGCATGAGGCAAGGGATGAGTAAAAGTTTTTGGTTAGCTGTCTAACCCCTTTGACTATCAGGCAGCTTGGGGCTGAGATTTTGAAGAGGATACTATTGTTTTATTTGTTGAATTAAATAAAAAGGATTAAATTCTTTTGATAATTTGACTTTTTACATGAGATTTGGATTTCAGAGTGAATATTAAATAATCTAGCATAAATGTACATGATTCAACTCATGGTTATTTTGACTAACAAGAATTTTAATTAGATATGTTTGATGTAAACAGGTGCAGTGTTTATTGTTTGCTTAGTCATCACATGCAGGTGAGTATTAATGCTATTAGGCTATGCTTTAGATAATAGCTTTCTTTTCTCCTTGTCAGTGATGTTCTATTCTTTCTGAAATAACTGAGAGATCCTGTTTCTTGTTCTTGACTTATCATTTGTAGTTTTTGGAGTTCAGCAATTATTTTTCTTGTGTTAGCAATGATTCTCGTAGATCTCATGGTAATTTTCTTCCTGTATACCTGGTTTTTTAACTTTGAAATTGTGATGTTAACTATTACTTAATTAATTTGTTGTTTTCCTTTTGCTTCGCTTACAAGATTACACTGTACAGGGTGTGATGGCAATTCTGGATATACAATTGAATGCAGTCTCTGTAGTTAACCTTGTTATGTCAGTGGGCATTGCTGTTGAGTTTTGTGTGCATATGACACATGCTTTCTCGGTCAGTATCACTCTTTCATTCTATTTTCTGCTTGTAAAAGGACATTTCCCCATTGGTGCTTGATCGACCTGTGCAAACTTAATTTTTTCATACTACATTATGTATTTGTTTCAATGGTATAAAATACATTTTGTTGAAATCTATTCCTTTTCCCACACATGATTTACTTGAATCTTAATATCAAGGGGAGAGAGGCCAAGCATATACTTGATACCATTTTAAATAAGCCACAAAATCAGACCAAAATAAAATGCCATTCTTGATATCATTACACTTAGAAAGGAAATGGGAATGGCCTAGATGTGGAGCTAAGCAGCGCAAAAGAATCCTTTTATCAACCACAATTACATGGGATTATGGTTTACTTGATTTGAGTTTCAATATCGCTACAACCACATTCTTGCTCATGGAATATGAAGTGTTAAATAATGGAGTGTAGTAGCAGAACTTTGAATCTTTTAACTATTTTTGTAGTTGTGAAAAAAATTAATTTGTTTTGAGAGTTATGGTTGGTGAGTCACCCCCTACTGAATGCTAGGACATTGTCTCCTCTTTCTTCGGCTTTATAGTTTTCTTTAGTGCCACGATAAGGAAATTTCTTCTGTTAGTCTACTCATATATTTCTTGTGCAGGTAAGCAGTGGAGATAAGGAACAACGCACTAAGGAAGCTCTGGGTACGATGGGTGCATCTGTCTTCAGGTGCTATTTTTGTTCTTCAGTGGCAACAGAGATAATGTCCAGGATCCCAAAGAAACTGCGCATTACTCTCTGACATATATAAATAGACTATAGTGTACTTCCTCAAAATAACTGTAGTATTCCATATTTCTATTTTTAAAAAATAAAATTGTAGACATGAATTCAGCTTCTAATTGTAGTCCAGGCTCCTATTTTGTCCAGATAATGACATTTCAGGTCCAATGTCATTGTTGTCTTCTTGACACTGCTGCCAAATGAGTTTTGCCCTATTTACATGCCACAATTTCAGCATAAAGTTTTTTCTGTCAACCAGAAACTATCTCAAAATTTAAATAATCTGTCTTCAACATAATTTTGCAGTGGAATTACGCTGACAAAGCTAGTTGGGGTGATCGTTCTTTGTTTCTCAAGGACAGAAATTTTTGTGGTATTAATCCCTCTCTAAACTTCGCTCTCTTAATGTTTTTATGGTCAATAATTTTTGGTGTCTTTAATATGTTCTCTGCCTATGTCATCCCAGGTCTATTACTTCCAAATGTACCTCGCATTGGTCCTCCTTGGTTTCTTGCATGGACTTGTTTTCTTACCTGTACGTCCATAATATTCCCCTTATTACAATACCACAATGTTTTTGTCCTGATGTGATTCCCATTTGTCTACCAATCGAGAGAGGTGAATAATGTGAGGAAGTCACGTCTCTTCTTGGCTTTTTATGTTCACAGGTATTTTTGAGCATATTTGGTCCACCGTCAAGATGCGTGCTTGTGGAGCAGCTAGAAGATCATACGTCTTCTTCTTCATCACAGCTGTAGTCAGACTTTTTTTGTAGGTTATAATCCTTCCCTTTGAAATTTCATGTATCATTAGTGCAAGAAAATATCTCCAGTAGCTTCCAACACGTAGTATATAAGGATCTTTCGACAAGGAAAAATAAAAGGGGACAAAAAGGCATCGAATTTTACCTTTTATGTCACTTTAGTAATGGGAGCTATGGAAAGAGAAGTAAATAACTTTTGTTTGTCTTTTGGTCCATCAAGGTTGATAGGTTCTTTTCTGTACGGCTAATGGCGGTGACATGCACTGACCCAGATGGCAATTAGAGCACTTCTTGATGTACAATTTAGATGAACTAGAAAAAAAAATTGTGATAACATCTATGAAAGAATTCAAAAATGAACATTGAAAGCATGAGTTTAATCTCTCTCTCTCTCTCTCTCTCTCTCTCTCTCTCTCTCTCAGTTGCAAGTTTTTCTATATCCTCTCTGAGTTTAACAAGAAAAAAAAGAACATTGAAAGAATGAGTTTAACTGGACGGAATCTCTCTCTTTCTCAGTTGCAAGTTTTTCAATATCCTTTGAGTTCGTCCATGGACTTGTATGATCGCAACTATTTTTAATGATCAATTTTATAGACCCTCTTTGGTGGAGCACCACCGGCAAATTTGGATCAACATTTCTTTATAATCTCAACATTAGTTTCTGATGATCGGGGTTTAATGTTGATTAGGTCATTCTTGCAACTGAGAATAAGTGGATTAAATCAATGATGCCCTTTGGATACGTTTAAATAAGTAGAGGCAGATGCCAATTTCTGGACATGTATTACGTTTGGATGTTAAGATGATATGTGAATAATAATGAATAGTTTGTAATTGTGAATAGTAGTAAACTGTTTGTAAACAGTTGTGAAATCGTAAAAAATTAACGGTTTTGAGACACGGCACTTATACGACCAAAGTCTCGTGAGAGGAAAGGTGGTCCTCATATCAAGATCTCCTGCACTTATAATCTAACGTTCAAAATTCATGATGAATTGACCCATTTTAACAGTAAAAAAGGTGACTGGAATCTTGAAAGTTGAGCAGTTCCACCATTACATAAGTAGGATATGCGTGAGGCAGAGCACTTTGACGAAGTGTGGGCATTATTTTATGTTGTTTGTAAGATCTAAGAAAGTGCATGCGTGAGCCACCAACGTTACACATGGAACGATGTTGTTGTGCCCCATCGAAACAGCAGTGACTTGAGGTCGAAGTCTGATTTTGCACGAAGAGGAGAGTGATTTTGACGCCACAGTTTCAGGGCTGAAACTCACCCTCAGTCTTTTTTATGCTTGATGGCTGCAGACGATGATCACACACTAATCGAGTTGGGTACAATCATTGCCGGAATGTTCATCATGCAACCATGGCATTTCCAACTGTAAAGTGGGTCAGGAATTTTGTTCAACCCCACAAATAGTGTTAAAATCGAGTCTCATACAACTCGAGCAGGACCACTGGGATACACACCTACCCACTTTACTTTTTGTACTTTTTTAATCTGCCCGCCCGGCCCATTGCACGGGCGGGACAGGCCGGATAACCCAATTCCTCTGTCCCTCTAGATTTAGGTTCGCGCCTTTTAACTGTTTTTTTCAATGGCCTCATGTTTTGAAATGAAGCAACTTGGACCCTTCATTTGTAAGTGCTTTATTAAGTATATTCTACCCCTGACGTAAGAATAGAAAATTTTTCTAATAATGTTGGCAGCATAGAGAGCCCTGCCCTGAACTTGTCATGTTCCGTTAAGTATATCTCGTACGATGCGGCCCTCATTCACTCTGTAGTCTTATTATGAAAGTTCCATTACGTCTAGAATTCAATAAAATCGACACAATCTTCCACTCCACTCCGTCTCCTCTCAATCTCTCCCACCAATCATACCGCCAAATATCGTTTACCCATCGTTCCACTAATCTCAACAATCTCCTCAACGCCACGCTACACACCAAGCACCTCAAACATGCCACCCAAATTCACACCCAGATCATCACGAACAACTACACTTGCCTCCCTTTCCTCCTTAACAACCTACTCAACTTGTATGCTAAATGTGGTAACATCAACCGAAACTTACTGCTTTTCTCAACTAACCATGGTGGGTTTAAAAACGTTGTCATTTGGACCTCTCTTATTACCCAGTTATCCCGCTCTAGTAAACCCTTTAAGGCTTTGACGTTTTTCAACAAAATGAGAAGCACTGGTATTTATCCAAACCACTATACCTTCTCTGCCATCTTACCTGCTTGTGCTGACTCCATGATGGTCGAACATGGTGAACAAATGCACTGTTTAATTTGGAAACATGGGTTCCAGACCGATATATTTGTTGGCACTGCACTGGTTGACATGTATGCAAAGTGTACTGATATGACCTCAGCAGAGAGAGTGTTTGCTGAAATGCCTGACAGAAACCTTGTTTCTTGGAATTCTATGATTGTTGGGTTCTTGCAGAAAAAGTTATATTATCGGGCAGTTGAGATTTTCAGGGAAATTCGTAGGCAGGTTTCGGATAGTCCTGATGAAGTGAGTTGCTCGAGTGTGCTGAGTGCTTGTGCTAATATAGGCTGCTTGGAATTTGGGAGACAAGTTCATGGAATTGCTTTCAAGCATGGCTTGGTAGCATTGACTTACGTGAATAACTCATTAATGGATATGTACTGTAAATGTGGATTGTTTGGTGATGCTCTTGAGTTGTTCAAGACCATAGGAGATAGAGATGTTGTTGCATGGAATGTGGTGATAATGGGGTGTGTCCACTGTGGTAAATTTGAGGAGGCTTGCAGATATTTTTGGTTCATGAGGACGGAAGGTATAGCACCTGATGAAACTACATACTCTTCTGTCCTTCATGCTTCTGCTAGTCTTTCAGCACTGAATCAAGGCACTTTGATCCATGATCAGACCCTAAAAACAGGTTTTATGAACAATGCATGCGTTGCAAGCTCATTGATTACAATGTATGCAAAAAGTGGGAGCTTGGTTGATGCCAATCGCATGTTCGAAGAGATTCAGGAACGAAATTTGGTTTGTTGGACAGCGATGATTGCTGCTTGCCAACAACATGGCTGTGCAAACCAAGCCATTGAGTTGTTTGAGGAAATGCTTGGGAAGGGAATTGAACCTGATTACATTTCGTTTGTATCTGTTCTATCAGCTTGTAGCCATGCTGGTCATGTCGAAGAAGGATTTGTTTACTTTTCTTCCATGACTGAGGTTCATGGCATGAATCCTGGGCCTGAACACTATGCCTGCATGGTTGACTTGCTTGGTCGTATCGGTAAGTTGGAAGAAGCTAAGAGGTTTATTGAGTCAATGCCAATCAAACCTGACTCGTCTGTTTTGGGAGCCTTGCTTGGGGCTTGTAGGAATTATGGCAATCTTGAAATAGGAAGAGAGATTGCGAAGAGACTTTTTGCGTTGGAACCAGACAATCCCGGGAATTATGTGCTGCTTGCTAATATGCTCATGCGGAAAGGGATGATGGAGGAAGCTGATGAGGTTAGGAGGTCGATGGGGATCAATGGAGTAAGAAAGGAACCAGGATGTAGCTGGATTGATGTTAAGAACATTACATCTGTGTTTACAGTGCATGACAGATCACATTCTAGGACAGACGAGATATATGAGATGTTGAGAAAGTTGGAGGAGTTGGTGATTAGAAAAGGTTATAAGCCTGAAACGCAATTTGCAGTTAACAGTGTGGAAGGATACAAAGAGCAAAGCTTATGGTATCACAGCGAGAAACTTGCCCTTGCACTTGGGCTACTGGCCCTTCCAGTAGGGGCTCCAATTATAATAAAAAAGAATCTGAGGACTTGCGGCGATTGTCACACGGTTATGAAGTTTGCTTCAGAGATATTTGGGAGAGAGATTATTCTAAGAGATATCAATAGGTTTCACAAGTTCACTAATGGTTTGTGTTCTTGCAAAGATTACTGGTGAATGAATTCTGTAGAATTTGAATGGACAGAAACATAATTTATTGTCTTCCCCCTCTGTATCCAACTTTCATTTACAGGGGAAAAAAATTATTTTCATTAATGTTTTCTGCAACTTATACAGCTAATTCAACTTTGGGTACTATAATCCCCTTGTGGTGTTTCACCTCGAGTATCTTTTTTTAGTCCCTCGTACATTTATTTTTCCCAAGAAACATTTAAGACCTCGTTATCAACGTTTGTGGTGCAATTCCTTGGTGTGCTACTTTGTCTTGAGTATGTTCAAGTTCACCCTTAATATGCAGTCATGATTTAAGAAAGAAAAACAGTAAAATTTGGAAACTTTTTCTTATAGGTAATTGCTAGTTTCATAATACACCTCTGCTCTTGTTTATATAGACAAGTAGCACACTTAGTATGAAAATACATTACGAGGGAATGCACCCTGGGGGAATGATGGGGAACTTCTGGAACAAAAGATGGATGATCTTGGTGATTTGGGTTAGGGAGATGATGGAAGGTGTATCTTGACTCAGCTTTGTTGTTCTGACTGCACTTGGAACTGTTTGGGCATGTGCATGAGTTACGTTTGGATCCTTATTAGGCAATGATACAACAGTAGGGTTCGAACTAGAGGAATTTCTGGATGGGCAATCAGTAATAAAAGCTTTTAAGCCGAGCTCTCTCCTGATCGGGAATGGGAACTGGTATCCTTTACATTATTGTAAGAGTGAAAACAAATATATTATATATATGAGTTCAAGTTACACTCCAGGTGTACCACTTGTCAGGTCACATTCCACAATTATTACACAAACAAAATCTTCACCTGCAACATGGAGACTTCAAAAAGTAAGAATGAGTGGAGAAAAAAGAGGGGGGAGGGGATAGACTCTCCACTTGCATCCGTCTACAATCTACATTTCCCAAAAAGGACAGATTTCACTTTCATTTCAATTCTCGACTAGTACACCATTCCATTAAAATATACAATAACTAATCAACTGGTAAAGAGAGAACATTTAAGTTCCTTTTCTCGGTGAGGTTTTTCCTCTTAGAGAAAAAGGAAGAATGTTTGATTCTACATGCTACACTACTGAGGATGTGCTATGATTTTGAGTCGACTCTTGAGGTATCTGATTAAGATACCACAGCTGTTGTGGCTCACAGTGAACAATCAAGATTCACTGCTTCCAACCACCCCCCCACCCCTTTCCTCCGGACATTCAATGGCCACTAATTCCAGTCACCAGCCCAAAATCACTGGAAGGATTGGAACCATCGTGAACTGGAATTTCTGAAGACCTCATCATCATACTCAGATCGTTTTACAATGAAGATTGGTTACAGCCCAAGGAATTTGCTAACTAATGATGAGAAACTTCCATTTTGAACTTGAAACTCTGCAGACCTTGTCATGACTACTCAGGCATTTTACAATCAAGAAGGGCCGCTGATGCCTAAAGACTTTCCCAAATGATGATGAGAAACTTGGAGGGAGAGTTTGATAGTGTGGCTATGTGATGATTGGCAAACATCAATACATTCCTCCCAATCAGCATCACATGTTAATAAGATCCACTCAGCATCATCATCCAAGTACTTGATATAAAATCTACTCATGTCTTCGATATTGTATCGCCTGGCAATCTCTAGCAATAAATCTGTGTAACTCCAATTGTTTTGCATGCGAAAACGGACTTTCTCGTCTCCATATGCGACTTTTATTTTCGGAGCAAATCCTTCTTGAAATACCCTAGCGCTATTTTTCAGTGAGGATGTAAGGTTCTTGGCATTGAGAGATTTATGGCTCTGGGATCTTGGCAGGAGCTTTGGTCCTTGATTTGTGGCCTGGATCTCTGCTTCACTACTGATCCTCCTTAGCAAACCATCACCGTGGTTTTCTCCAACCACTTCACAACCACCAACGTTACACATAGGAGGATGTTGCTGTGCCCCACTGGAACAACACTGACTTGATGTTGAAGTCTGACTGCACGAGGAGGGTGATTTTGACGCTACAGCTTCAGGGCCGAAAAACTCATCCTCAGCCTTCATGCTTGATGGCTGCAGTTGATCACTGAGCTTTGAAGCTGTAAGTGAGCAGGTTCCCGATAATTTTGGAGAGGTTAGCTCTGTGAAGTTTGTGTACAAGGGATTTATTTGAAAAGCACCAGATGCACCCTGGACTGAGTCGATTACAAGTTGGAGTTTCTGTAAGGAGTGCCCAACCTTCTTAATTTTTCGAGAAGGCCACCGTTTAATCCCATGTTGTCGGCAGATTCTTTTCAAAGTCGTTGGACATACTGGAAGTAAATAATGGTTAAAAATGTCAAACTCGAGACTGATAGTGGAATTTGTTGACACAGCCTACCTTAAAGGGGGGGAAATATCTAGAATTCTGAAACACCAATAAGGTATTGAGCAATGCAACTGCCAACAAACCTGATACTAGTGATTCTATATATGGGAGAAGTTACTTTGTTGTATGCAAACACACAACTTATGCAACGGACCTTTCCTAGGATAGGTGCAGAACAGACTCATAGTGTGCCTTCCATCTTGCTTCTCCCTTATTGGGTTAAATTCATATCGTTATTGAAGATAAGTGGTACTTCTTTTTTTATTTTTTGGTTTTGTATTTTGTTTTAACATTTTAAGTCACCAACAATAAAGCTTCAAAATAAATATAGCTTCAGTTGCAATGAAGCTTTACCTCCAATACCGTTTGCAGCATCTTTTAGACTGCCAGCAAAATATTGCCGAAGAACTTCTAAGGTGATGTTTTTCTCTGCCTTGGTACGTCTTTTCTCTCCTGCTTTACCCATACCCATACCCATACTTGGGAAGCTACCCTTGTCATATGCAGAACACTCTTCACCAAATTCAACATTTCGTTTTCGGCTAGAATCTGTTTGACATGGCCAAAACTCTGTGGACTTCTCATGTAACATATCTTCTGTACTAGGTTTGCCATTAACAGGCAAATAAGTATCCTCCTCTAGCTCCTTATCTGTTACAACCCGTAAACTCTGGCAAACCTGTTGTATAATAATGGACAATGAACTGAGCATATTCTTTTGCTCCTCAGGATCAGTGCAATTCATGGGCAAGAAGAACTCCAAAACAAAGTCAGCTGTACCAGTGTGGATGCTGCGCAGGTGTATGGCAACAGCAGCATGCAATCCAAACACCCTTGCGTGGTGAGACAGAGGGTACTCTGTCTTGCTAAATGATGTTATGTCAGTTGAGAAACATGGTTGATTTGTCCTAAATGCTCCCCCAACAATGCCTTGACCCTTTAACAAATGATGCTCAGAGCAAGCCTCGTGAAAACCCAGCATATTGGGATCAGCTACAATGCAAGCATGATCCACTGTGGAAACACAATCCACATAGTTGTCATCAGAGTGCCGGCAGCCCTCTTTACCTTGTTGAATGCACGGAACCCAAGTTTGAGCTAAGGGCAATCTATGTGTCTCACAAGCAGATCTCAAAACCTCTTGAATCTCAGGTAATGCAGCTTGGTAGGCCGTGTTGCATGCCTGCTAAAGAGAACCCCAACAATGACATTAAAAGAAAGAATTGGATATTTCTATTAACTAATTTCCTTTTGCAACAATTATCCAGTACCTTCACATTATCAGTGCTCAAAGTATCAGAACCCCTAAGATCAACGGCCTGCAAATTAACAAGTTGCTCCAATCAGAAAAACAGTAATGTGAGTTCAGCATTGAACTTGCACATTAGGCATAAAAACCAGTTAATTATACAAGAGAAGCTACAATCTACTGTAGTTTCAGATTGAGACCTATCTTTGGTTTAGAGAATACAACACAAATTGAGACAATAAGTAACAGTACAGTCTCTCCTAGAGATGGCCAACACGAGACAAGTCACCGATATTCACTATTGAATACAAATTGATGGGCCTTAAGGTGGACCGAGTTTTAAAGATTCCTTGCAAGTTCCAGATGGGCCAATCACTAGGTCAAGAGCTAAGAAAAATAAAGAAGCAATGTAAGGATTGATGCAATCCACTTGGGACAAGTTTAGCAAGAGCCCAACAATCAAGATGAACTTGAAGGATGAAGAACCAGTTTTGATCCATTTGATACAAGTTATGAAAGAGAACAACATGACTTAAAGGTCTTAGGCAATTGAAGGCTTTCAACTTGTTTAATTCATTTGAAGAACCTATTTTATTAGTTTAAAATAATTTGGTTTATTATGATAAGGACTTAAGGGCATATTATGAAAGTTATTATTTTGTTGAACTAGGATTTCAAGAGAGTTACTGTAGCTGCAGCACTATTCATGCAGGGGCATTTTTGGAAGATGGAGCTTTATTTTACCTAGAGTTTTGTGAGGTTTTAATTTAAATACTCTTAATTGCCTCATTTTGAAAACTGGTTCTTCATCCTTCAAGCCCATCTTAATTGTTGGGCTTTTGCCAGACCGGTCCCAAGTGGATTGCACCAATTCTTGCATTGCTTCCTTATTCTTCTTAGCTCTTGACTTAGTGATTGGCCCATCTAGAACTTGCAAGGAATCTTTAAAACTCGGTCCACCTTGGAGCCCATCACAAACTCATTCCTAGATTTTACTCATCTGCAACCATAAACGTTTTGAAGATCAAATTGTAGATTTAAGTTCTTAAATGCCACGACCTCAACAGAATACACAAGTCCTTATTTACTGGGCATGGCTAAACAAGATATCTCCATTTGACACCACACCTCAAACCAAAGAGAGGGAGAAACTGAAGATCACTACTTAAGCTGTCCTGTATCTTCTAGTAAGTTCTGCAGTCTTCTTCACATTTTCGTCCTTAAAGAATTTATCATCAGAATTGCACAGGTAAAGTTCTTTTGCACATGGTTAGCATAACAAAATATTACGATTCCCTAGGAAATTCCAATATACTTTCACAAGAAGATGGAAAAAATTTCATGTGGAGATCACAACAAGAATACAAAATTCTGAAGAGGAAAAAAGGGAAGAAAACAGACCTCAAGTGCCTCACGGACACTTTCAAGCTCATGGCGAATCTTGATCTGCTGTGTAGTCATCACAACCTCAATAACTCCCAAGCAAGTCCTACTACCTTGTTCAAAGATTGGAAGGGCAAGAGTTCCACAAATGTTAAACTCTTGAGCATGATCAACTCTTGGGTACTCGTCACTTCTAAAGAATCGAACATCAGGCGTCCACTCAGGAACCTTACCCAAGAAAACTCGACCGGGTAATCCCACCGACTCCTTAGAATCCTCCTCGGCAGAGAAATGAAACTTCCCAGAAATATCCCGGTATCTTGCAAGCCTTGGACAGCTGGAATAAAGAGAGTATGGCTGATCACTGGTTGTTAGAACACGTCTACCCCCTCTATTCACAGGCACCCATATCTGTATAAGAACATCTTTATTTCTTGTTAGTTCTCTAAGGTACTCAACTGCCATGATTAATCTCTGTGTTACAGAAGTAGTACAACCTGGATTCCTGCTGGGTGCAATCCACCACCTCGTGCCCGGTTCAGAACCTTCAATTACATTATTTTCTGATTCACGAGACCACCCAGCAACATTAATCATATTCTGTTCGAGAGATATGGCATTGACCAAACTTCTTTCTTGTGATTCATTGTCCCTTTGGGATGGGTTGGCTCTCAAGTTGCCATTAGCCTCCAAAGCAGGCCATTCAAATGAAGGGACTAAGAGGGCATCGGAAATAGAGGGACTCTGAAGAAGGAATTCAGATCCATCTGTCGCTTCCAGCCAGCATCCATCGAAAAAGAGATTGTCCATGAAGTCCAAATCCATACCTGAATCGGGCAGAGCATCCAGCATGGTACCGGGTGATAAAACGCCATCTTCCATCCTGATCCTTCTTCAAAACTCCACTGCTCTGAGATTTTATTCCTCTGAATTTTAGAAGTTCGAGGTTCCGCAAATGATCTAAAGGAGGTAGAATATCCAATTGAGGGAGTTGTGGGGATTCTCTAGTCTCCACTCTTCCAAGTTCAAACACTACTCTGTTCAAATTGGTGAAACATAGTCAAACAAGACAGACAATTAGAGGAGAAATAACCAACAAGTTTTTCTCAGAGAATTAAGACCAAGAAGCTTCACTAATCAAAAGCCGAACACAAAAAAGAATAAGTTAAAACTAGCAGAAAACCCCCATATCCTGAAAGTTTGAGTTAAATGAAAACTCACTCTGCATAGATTCTTCAAGATTCAAGTTTTCAACAAAAGAAAAATCCCAAAATTCATTTCCATAAAGAGATTAAAAATAATATAGCATTTCAAGAGAGCTAGTTTTACGACTCAAAACACAAAAACAGATGAAAGCCAAGAACAGAAAACACGAGAAAGGGAAAAGGATAAGTATAAGAACTCCATACCATGTAAAGATTCTAGAAGATTCTTGAGTCGGGTTGGTTTATTTATTTATTTTCTCTTCACTCTTACCCTTTTCCTGAAATACCCCAAGAAAAATCTGTCTCAGGACTCAGAGACAGCAACATGGGAAACAAGCGAACTCACAAAAGCTCTCAGGAGCCTTGCACTTTGTGATATCATCTCCACCGAACTCTTAACAGCCTGGCTCTGTTATGATATTTCCTCCACAAGACACGACACAGCCCTTTTTTCCCCCACAGTTATTCGCTCGCAGTACAATCTGCGTGATTCACAGTCTTTTATGAATCCTGGCCATTGGAGAAGAAGATTCTCTCTCCAAAAGGGCGACCCCACACACACGCCCGCACACGCACGCAGAGGCTGGCTCTCGGGCCTGCAGACTCTTGATGGAAAGTCAACTAACAGCCAAGCGTTTTAGGGTGGGGGGGAGATCTCTATCACAGCTGATGCAATACATGATGCTGCTGTTTGCTGAATTCCGATGGCGTGGTATTAGTAGTATAATAGCTTTGTTAATCTATGTTGTTTAGCGATGGAATCGGTGAGAAATATTAGTTTTTTCAAGGGGGATCTAAAATGGGCGGCTTGTGCCTTTCACCTTGCACAACTGCTGCCAGATGCTCTAAGCATCCCTGTCCGGTATGTCAAAGTATTATATTTCTCATAATTTAGAATTTATTTTAAGATTTTGATCAAAATATATTCCACATCCAGATTTTTATTTTTGAAAAAAAGTTTAGAGGCTAAACAGTAAGTCTCCATATATTTGGAGACTTACTATTCATTCCCTAAATTATTTTTATCAATATTTTATTTTAATATATCAAATAAATAATTTTTCAATCATCTACACTTTCTCTCATACTCATATTTATTATATTTTTAAATAATAGTTTTAAAAATAATTTAATTAATTACAAAAATATAAAAAAATTGATTTTAAAAATATTCTCATATTCACAAAAAAATAATTTAAATTTTTGTTTAAAATATTCACTAGAGTAATAGTTCAAAAAATAAGAAAAAATATTGAGTAGTTAAATTTGTAAATAGAAGTGAAAGAAAAAAATAATAAAAAAGAATAAAAAAATATTATTTAATAGAATAGAGATAGGGATGGGAAATAAGATGTAGAAGGTTTTTTAAAGATGAATAAAATTTAAAAAAATTTTAAGGAAATGTGATTTTGAGTTAAATTATAGAGATGTGGATAAGAAATAGGATGTAGATGCTCTAAGTGATTTGTCTGCATATAAAAATAAGAGTTTTGTTACATATAATTAAAGTCCTATATTAATCTATATATTAATACTGATTCATTCATATTTAAAATTTTAATTAGCACTATTTTTAATAAAATTTACTTTTTAACTAATTACAATAAATTAATATACATATTAATATATAATTATATTTGTAACTAAATTTTTCCTAAAAATAGAACATATAGCCAACCACTGGTGCTCGCTTCTATAGGATTAAAAAGAGTTTAGAGTTTGTCTGTCACTTTTCCTTTTCTTCATCTTTCTTTTCTTGCTTCTCTTCTGTATTGCATAGGGATTTTTTTTTCTTTCGATTCACGGCCAACAAGTTTGACTTTCAGGATTCCATGGATTTAGTTACCTGAACGACAGAGTGAAGATTCATTTGACGCAGACCTTGATGTTTTGATGTTTAGTTGGACAGCCATTAATGCTGTTTCATGTCCATATCTAATATCGGCGAATATGTTTTAAGTGATTTTTATATTTAAATAATTAATTTATAAAATCATTTCAAATGTATAATTATAACTAAAAATAATAAATTTTATAATAAAAATAATATTATATTAGTATTAACCGTAAAAATAGATATATCAATTTAAAAATTACTATAAATATAAAAAAAATTATATAAAAATAAACTCATAAACTGACTTTGATAGTCTCTTTATATTTAAAATATTTCTCAATAAAGATGTTTGATTATTTAAAGATGTGCTATATAACCAAAAAAAAAAAAAAAAAATGACCTTCTAAAAGATTTAGACTGACCCTTTATCTACTCTTACTTATAATCATAATATTCAAAAGAGTTTTGCTACATACAAACACAGTCGCGTACTAATCTGTGTACCAATAATGATTTATTCATACTTAAAATTTAAATTAACATTGTTTTTAATAAAATCTACTTTTTGACCAATCACATCACATTGGTATACAAATTAGTGCATAATTGTGCTTACAACTATATTTTTCCTATTCAAAATAGTAGAGATTATAAAATGAAGAGAACTTTTGCACTAAAACTCATAATAAAATGTAATATTACTATTGATATTATTTTAATGATATTTCTATGATGGATTGTATGGGTTATATTTTAACCTTCCATTTATATAAAATAATAAACATTTGAATCTTAATGGTATGACTTGGAATTCTACTTGTCCTATTTAATTTAAGCAATAAAAATATTAAACTCTTGGATGACGTATTACTTTTATAGACAAATTAACAAATGTTTTAATGGTACAACTCTATTCCTTTTCGTTTCTAGTGGACATGATTGATTGAGATTTTAATAGAAATGAGAGGACTCACTAAAAATGTTTTTAGACCCACAAAATGTACGAAAATATTCCATATGAAATAAAATAATTATGATCTAAAAAGATTTCTGACATTTACTGAAAAGTACGAAGATTCGTACCGCTCTGTGAGGACACAACGGATTCATATAATGAGAAAAAAATAAATTTAATCAATTAATATAATAATATAATTTAATTAAAATTAAATTAAATTTTATAAAAATTGACTAGCAAGAAGTTCATATCCTGAAATTTTTAATCCAATTCAAATAATAAAAAGAAAAAAAAATTAGATAATAAAGTAGTAATAAACGAAGTATAAATGTATCATTACCCAATCAATAATTGTTCAAAAAATTTAAGTTAATAATAAAAAATAAAAAATAGATTTATTTATTCATATTTATTTTAACACTCGCTTACACTCATGTGTGTATAGAATTTTTTTTTTAATAAGTCAGTTCAATACATGAAATATTTAATTAAACAAGATAAAGCATAAAATAAAGATTTAAATTCAAAACTTATATTTTAATACTATATAAAATTATCATTAATTCAAAAAAATTAAATGGATTAAAATAAATAAATTTAATTATTTATATTTTATCTTAACAAATGTGAACAACAATCTCAATGGCTTAATCAGAGAAATATGATTCCATAAAAATACTCAAAGCTGAAAAATCCGAATCTTCTCAAGCAATCTTTTTATATAGATTGTTAATTTATGAAATTAATTAAAAATGTAGCATATGTGTGAGCATCATTAAAGATGGTGAATAAATAATAAATCATAGAATATTCTGGTTTAGTTTTTTTTTTTTTTTTGAAAGGAATATTCTCGTTTAGTTAATCTCAGATCCAGGTCATACAAATAATAAATAAATAAATAAAAGTTTGACCAAATTAAAAGCATAACTAGAGACGTGAAGCCGTCGAACACATTCATTTTAAAATTCAACGACCAAAGTGGATCAAATTGCAGGTAAGGTTTTACTTTATGGCAAACAAATGCAAAAGTTTGGACAAGCCAGGGACCATCACTTTTTTTTAAGTTTCCTACTCCACTCCATCTCTCCATTTTCTCATAAACCCACCATCCAAGTTATCATCAAACGACCAAGATGTCTTTTTTTTTTTTTTTTTTTTTTTTTTTTTTCCCGGGTTTTTAGGACCTGAGTGGAAATCATTTTTAAGGTTGTCCAAACACTCAGTTATTAGTTTGCATACGTGACAGTCTGCAGATAGGAGGCTGGAGGATAGTAACAGAGTCAGGCAGTGAATAATGAGTTATAACTCAGGCTTACGTGTTATACCATAAGATAAAACCATAAACCTATAATATAGAATGCATGAATTATTGCTTTATCGGTTCTTCGGTTATACAAGTTTTTTTCACATTTCCAGATTTCCTACAGTGTTGTTGCATTTTGTTTTGTGTTGGAAGTAGGCGTAACTTGGTCGGTCCGGTTCGGTTGATGGGCCGAAATTTCATTTTGTTTTGGTTGATGGCATAAAGTATTATTTTTTTATTCTTTTTTTTTTCAAATAAATTAATAAAAAAAGTATTTAAATTACTAAATTAAAAATAAGTCAATTATTAATGTCAATTATATAATTAATTCATTAAAAAATTATTTTTTATGTTCAATAATAATAAATTAGATAAAAATTACATAATTAATTATACAATTAATTTTGGGGACCCATTGAAGTAACTAGTTGAAGGAGAGTTTTGAGGCCCTGGTATCACTGATTTGTGCCCTTTCTTGTTCTCGTTACTTACTTGGTTGTACAAGGCCGATTTAAGGAAGAGGAATAGGGGATGAAATGCTATTCATGATCACACTGGTTTTGAGCAAGAAAATTTGAAAAAGGAAAACTGACTATTGTAACATTTGCAGAAGTAAAAACTGCGAAATCCTATCGAATTTTATTGTAGCCACAAAATGTTCAGCTGGGCCTCGATGCCAATCCAAGTGACTACCAAACCCTCGAATGCTGGGCAGACGGTTGGAACACGAGATATAAAGCATAATGTATTGGTAAATAATATTAAACATACAGCCACACAGTATCCCAGAAAATGACAGGGTAAATCAACAGATTACATTTTAAATAGGTATTTGCACATACAACCGGCATTATTAGATCGAAGCATCAGGTTAAAAAGACACAAGATTCAAGGTTTAGTATATGATTACACAGGAAACATTGGACTAACACAGTTTATCCTTCCAAATGACCGACATCCTCTCACGTTCCTTTCTTTACTCTCTCCAACTCAAAAGTTCCAGCTTGCATCCCTCCTTCACATGGTTGGTCTCACATTAAGACGAGATGCTAGCTTCTGACCCAGAGACCTGTCAGCCTGTAGCCAATGCCAGCAGCAGGAACACCAAATCAGCAAAATATCACAAATTCATTTCACAAGACCTTTCCAATTTCGGCCTTTCAACTATAATTTTGCAAGCAACACAGAGAGAGAGAGAGAGAGAGAGAGAGTCACCTGAGACCAGTATGAGATCCAGATGCTACGGATCTCATGGGTGACGCGTGGATCAGATAAAGCACCTACCCATCGGGAGATAAATCGCTCTTGCCTGAAAAATATCACGACATAAATGCAAACAAACAGTATTAAATTAACAGAGATATATGGCACATTTATATTTGGAGTTGAGACAATGGAGGAACCCAGGTACCTGTCTGGTGCCCAGGATCTGTATCTCTCTCCGGGTTGTTTGAAGTTGTTTTCTTTCTCAATGATGCACTGCATTAACCATTAACCAACATATTCAGTGTGAATTCCAATATGCATATTCTCGTGTTTCAGCCATCTACTTAATTTATGTGTAAAATCCATGGAAAATAAAACATTTCTAATAGTTGGGGAAACAATTAGGAAAAAGGAGAATAAAAGGCAATTAATTATTATTGTTATTTGAATTGTTATGTTTCTCATTATTGTATCAAGAAGATCAACCATTAGCTTCACTGTAAGAATTAGACAGATCTCATCAAGAAGGTAACAGCTTTGCCAAACCAAAAATAAATAAAAATGTAAGGCCCTCAAAACCTTCCCCTTAATGGGTGAACTCAACAACCTACATGTGAAAGTCTCATTTTGACAAAAGGTTGATGAAATTAATGGAAACTGACCTTCTCACGCTTTCCAATGCAGACAGCAGGAGGAATGGGGAACCTCTCAGCATGACGAACAGGATCATATCTCGAGGGGAAGTAATTGACCTAAAAATTAGTATCACAGCATCTGAGAAGACTAAATCTACATGAAATGGAAAAGCATAAAATTGCAAGACCACCTTAGCACCTTATACCATTCAAGGTTATAAGGCACTGAGGTTTCATACAGGTCTCAATGACTAAAATATGCAGTATAACCAGGTTAAGTACCTCCTCATCCCTGTGCATGAAATTCATGAAACCCTCATGGTGATTGTTGTGATGAGCACACTTGGGAGCATTAGCTGGGAGCTGCAGATAGTTTGGTCCAAGACGGTGCCTCTGAGTATCAGAATAGGAAAAGATCCGAGTCTGGAGCAACTTGTCATCTGAGTAGTAGATACCAGGAACCACAATGGCAGGGCAAAATGCAAGTTGTTCATTCTCAGCGAAGAAGTTATCAATGTTCTTGTTTAAGACCAAGCGGCCAACTGGTTGCAGGGGCAAAATGTCCTCGGGCCAGGTTTTGGTTACATCAAGTGGATCAAAGTCAAATTTGTCCTCATGATCAGGATCAATAGTCTGGATGTATAGTTTCCACTCAGGATAGTTTCCAGCTGCAATTGAGTCATATAGATCCTGTGTGGCATGGCTGTGATTAGCTCCTCCAACCTTAATAGCCTCGTCCTCCAACAAACACTTAACCCCACAAGTGGGTTTCCAGTGAAATTTCACATAATGTGCTTTCCCAGCCTTGTTGATCAAGGTATACGTGTTAACACCTGCACCTTCCATATGCCTGTAATCTTGTGGAACACCCAAATCATCAAAAAGGAAGGTGAACATGTGCAGGCTTTCTGGATGGTGGGAAAAGAAGTCAACAATCCTCCAATTCTCTTGGATATGAGACTTAGGGTTGGGTTTCAGGGCATGGACCATGTCTGGAAATTTCATACCATCACGAACAAAAAAGACAGGGAAATTGTTTCCCACCAGATCAAAATTACCCTGAGGCCACAAGAAAAAAGGTCAAGATACGAACAAAAATATCTTGAAAGCTTAGAGACATGAACCTTAATAGATTCGAGAGAAATTAATTCAGTTGCATGAAATAAACTTTCTGAGATATATTTTAAAGCAGCTAACAGTTCCAGGAAATGTTTTGCACCTAGATATGCCGTCAATTTTTTTTTTTCCTCACAGTATAATTAAATATGCTGTAAAAAGCATTTTCTTGCAGGCCCCTACAAATATGTTGGCCAAAAAGATTTCGGATGGTAGTAGTATGGTTATATAATTAAGTGGCTGTTTGTAGCTTGTAACTGCTACATTAACATTGATTCATCAACATATCCACAAAGAGTAATGCTAGAATACCATCCAATACAGTCAACGCTTTAAACTCACCCAATATTAGGTGAACCTCACCTCTCTGGTATAAAATTTCACTGCAAAACCTCGAGGATCCCTCAGGGTTTCAGGGCTACCACGCTCATGGATAACAGTTGAGAAACGGAGAATAATAGGTGTCTGAACTCCTGGGGCACGCAGGAAATCAGCACATGTTAGGTGAGATATGTCATGGGTGACCTCAAAGAACCCCTTGGCACTGGCTCCCCTAGCATGGACAACACGTTCTGGGATCCGCTCCCTATCGAACTGTGCAAGTTTCTCCACCAGATGATAGTCCTCGAGAAGAATTGGTCCTGTGATAAAGAAATAGAAACAGAGAAAAAGTTAAATTAGATAGAGCTTCCCACCTCTATTTGTTTATGGGGAAAAAACTCGAAAGACTAAACCAAAGTTTAATAACGACCAGCTTCATGCTAAAATTACATCATTTCCAATACTTTATGCCTTTTGTAGAGTGAACACATGCAGAAATAAATTCGCATGAAGAAATGAAAAAGGTTTGTCAACCTTAAAGAAAAAAAAAGGCAAGGGAGACGGCCTATCTAATCATTTGGGCAACTGATGTAAATCATATTCTTCCAGCTCTATTCAAGGCCATTTTCCCGTAAAATTTATAAAGTGATATGTTTTTCCTATCAGGAACAAACTCATCCTTTTTGTCTAACCTCATCTTTGCAAGTCCACAAATGTGAAGTACAAATACCTACACCAAATAACCGCGAACGAATATGATAAAAAATTGCAATAGGATGCAGAGGCGCTATTGTGAATGTCTTGATATCCCCAAAAAAATTTCCAAAGAGAATTACATAACGTGATGTGAAGAATTAGAGTTAACATGAATATATATTTCTGTTCAGAAAAAGATAACTGTCAGTAATAATAAAACCAAAGACACACCATTTAAAAAAGTCGCACGATTTGGAAACACGAGACATTCTAAAATCTCAAACTTGGTCCAACTTTGGTCCGTCATTCATAAGATGCTTAATTTTGATCCACTAAAACCTCATCTTATCTCACAACCTTGAATACATTCATCACGTAAACTCCAACACCCACACAACAGCAAAAGCAAAAATAATATTCGTCATGGTATAAGAAAGAGTCAACAATTACAACAGCTACGTAATTGATAAACAACGATAGGGATGATGAACGGTATATTTCCCAGGGACCAAAAAGCAAAATCAGATTGATGTTTGAAAATCCATTAAAAATTATTCACAAACTTCAATTTGACAAAACTTTTTGACAAAAAATAACGTTAATTAATCCAGAGCTGCCTTGATTATATCATATCCTCATAGCAGCAACAACAGCCACGTCAATCATTCGGAAAAGCCAACGCAAAACACATCCAATTACCTCTGGACCCAACGGTCAAGGACGAGTTGTTGTTCCAAACCGGAGCACCGGAGTTCGTAGTCCAGAAGGGTGAGTTGTAAGCACTTGAGGGACGGTACTGCACCATACAAAACGTATTCAGCCAGCTCTAGGCTAATTAAACAATATTATCAAACAAAAATAACGTCCGCAACGATAAGACTCCACTCGATTGCTAAGAATATCGATGAGATAAAAACCATCGACCAGAAATGAAACCAATCCAACACGAAAAAAAAATAAAGAAGAGGTGCCGAACCGATTGATGATAAAAGAAAAAGGAAAATCAAATCCAAAATAGAGTAGTACCTTGTAAGGATCCATGGCGATGGGCCAAAAGGAAAGAGGAAGGAAGAAGTTCCTGTGTAATTGAAATTTCGGTGGGCTAATTAGTGGGGTCTGTCTCTAGATTCGGAACTTTTTATAGAGAAACCCGAGGCTCGCGCTTTTTGTGTTCGTTTTCTTCTTTTTTTTCTTTTGCCTATTTCCGTAATTTCATCTCACCAATCCTAATCTCCTCGGTTTTCCCAACAGACAACCAAAAATGCGGTCGAGAGTCAAGAGAGAACATCCACCCAATTTAGCGTCTCGCGCCTTTATCTGTCAACATTACTCGGAAATGTTTGAACAAAAATCTTCTGAAAAAGATAAATTGGCTAAATTTGATGTATTTTATTATAAATTTTTTATTATATAATAAATCTGATATATCTTATTTATAAATTTATTTTTAAGTTAAATCATTTTATAAACTTATTTTTATAAAATCTATTTATAGATCTAGCATTTCTGAAAAAATTTAAACTTATATATGGATATTGAAAATATTCATAATGGCAATTATGCATGATATAAAAAGAAATTGGACTAAAGGTTTTTTTACAATTTTCTAGAAAATATACGTTACTTTGCAAATAAGTAGTTTTCAAAAGATATGACACTGAGCTTAAAGCAATAAAAAAAATGATTTTAAATAAAATTGTGGGATATAAATTATTTTTATTATAGTTCATAGTTATTGTTTCTAAGCTCGTTATTTCACTTGATGCGTTCCACGCATTTAAGTAATTTACAGAAGTAGATATCTTGAATGACAGATTTATCCTTATTCGATGAATGGTCACGCTTCTAAGCATTTCATTTGAAAAACAATTTTTTCTTCAAATAATATTTAGGGAATATCAATGAAAAATTTATTTTTATGAAAAGGAAATGTAAAAAGTTGAAAAAGAATGAAGATTTTCGTTCATAATATCAAAAAGGGTCGTCAAATGGGATGTTAAATATCATTTTCCTCCCTTGAATATGGATTATGTATATATGGGTTTTATAAGTAATTTTAAATAATTAATAAATATTATAAAAATATTTTATATCTTTATAATTGTTGAAAAACTCTAAAGAGAATTAGAGATATCAACTTTTCAGGTCCGCTAGAAAAACAAAATGATATACCTAAAATTATCGCGAAGAATGGGTGATATATTGAAATCAACGAAAAAATGAAAGGGCAAGGGCCCCATTTGGAGATAGGGGTTGTTGTGTTCTAAGGATGACATAAATCATAAAATTTGTGGGGAAAATTGAGAATGTCAAGGACTGATGCTTCCTTATCCTGGTTTTGGCTTCTTCCTCTTATTTATCCGCAGCCACTTATGGGAGTCTGTGGTCTGGGCCACTGAAAACTTGCCACGTTTGCCCAAAAATGCCTTGAGACGCGTGCCTTCTTAGCCGCAGAAAGTACTCCTGATATGCTTCGAAAAGCCAAAACCCCGTTTTGGAGTATTACGGAAACGCAAGTGTGAAAGGAAAGCTCTGGGAATTATGCCGATGGAATTAGAATGGGCCGTGACCGTGAGGTGAGCGTTAGCCACAAGACTTCTGGGCCCCATCAAATTTTGTATTTTTTATTCTCTCTCCACAAAGTCATGACAAATGCGTGGATGTCACTTCACCAAATGCTTAAACACAAATGTTTGGTGGTTGAAAAGCTTGCCACGTCAACTTTTAGCCAAATTCGTTAACAATTCAATGTCCCTTGACCATTTACATATATATTTTTTAAATAGAGAAATTTATTATTAAAAATTAATTAATTTTTTTTATAAATTTTAAATTTATCTATTTTTTCTAAATAAAGTATGCAAAATTTATACACCATCCTCGTCCGAGTAAGTATTTAAATTCTAAAAAAGAGAGGCAAGGATGGATTGAATAAAAAAATGTCATGTTTAGATCTCAATCTCTACTGTCTCCACAATGCATGGCCAATCACTGCTCCATGCCCCAGCTACGATTAATCCTCATCACTCAATAGCCGTCTAATTATTAGTAAAACATGCAAATAGAGATGCAACGAAAATAGATTTCATGCAAGAGCCACCCACATCGTTCAACAACAACGGCATGTGGGCCTCATTTGTTGTCGATATGGCATGGCAAAAGTCTAAAACTAGCGGAACAAAGGCTCAGGACCATGGTTGGCTAGGGGATATGCGAAAAGCAACGTCCAACTAATTACATCGAAACAAAAGAAATAAAAAAGGAAAGAGGAGAAAAATTATGGAGAAATGGAGAAAATAGAAGAGGGAGCGAGAAGAAATAGGGGAAATAAAGTGGGTAGTCGGGTCGACCCACCCGACCAACCAGTTAATTTTGTTACCCAATTATTCACTTTTTTCTAAGAGTGAATAAAAACCGGTTAAACCGACCCTAATTGACTCAAACTGGCCGTCAAAATTTGAAACAGGCCAAAATCAACATAGAACCAATCAACCAGCGGTAGAATAATGTCAAAACCATCATTGGCTAGTTCAACCCCAATTTGATGTTGCGACCAAATTCCTAAATTGACCGATATCTTATATTATATGTTTTTAATTATACATATATAAAACAACATTGTTTTACTTAATTAGTGAAATGACATTGTTTTGGAACGTAAGTTTGAAAAAAATATAAATGGCACCGTTTCACCTTAGGGTATAAACACCTCCCTTCCCTCTTCTTCTCTCCATCAACTTTCTCAGTTCCTCTCAAGTCTTAGACATCAGTGCATCACGGCATCTCTCTCTCATTGTGCCACCGAAGACATTGTTGAACCGATAAGATTTATGCCAAACCCGATGTTGACAGCTTTCTCCCCATTCATCAGCCGGTTTTGATCGAGATTTAAACATTTTCAAAATATCGATTAGGTTTCGATTTTGCCAAAAATCTACACCCAAAGTATCAATTTTCACCATTCCTTTTTCCTTATAATCTATGGCAAGTTTGCCTAGACATAAATACAAACGTGAGTAATAATGTGGTTCAACATATTTATTTCATGTCATGAGAAAAACATCATGGTAGAGTAAACAAGAAATCTACAACACGTTGGAACGACAAGAGGACAAAACGGTTTATTTTTTTATTGACATTACATGAACTTTCGAATCAATAGGTCATTTTCAGCTACTTTAGTCCTAGCAATGAAACAATCAAAATCTGCCACGTCGTTGCATGCCTTTTGGCTTGGGAATTTTTGGTTTATGTTTCAAATGTGTTGGTCGGAAATTTCTTGGTGGCGTGGAAACATGGTGGGGGCGTGAAAGCTCGCTTTTAAAATCTAGAAAATACCTACGATTGGGATAACAACATTTGGCGGCCATAGGAAAAATTAGACCATCCTTGTCAGTTGCGAGAATTATATCATAGATTCTCTATTAAACTATCAATCTCTTTATATATAAGTGGTCAACGACATGCACCATTTATATTGTAAAAACCTCTCTTTTAAGACCCATGAGAAGCTTTTTGCATATGATTTTTGGACCCACTTCGTGTTTTTCTTCTGCAGGTATGGTTGTACGATAAATGATATTTATAGTTATAGACTAAACAAATTTTATGCAATTTTTTTTGAAAAAGAAATAAATACAAAATTTATATAAAAAAATTAATTTTTAAATAATAGATCTATTTTTCTCAAAACGATTGTGTAATGCTTACATACTCACGACTATATATAACATTACTCTTATTGTATAGGCTATCTAGTGATTATATAAATTAATTTCTTGCTCCTAAGATTTAGGAGAGAATATGTTCGACTTTAAACCCCAAAGAGTTGGCCCAAGTGGTGAAGCCCTTAGTCTTGGAATATCACTCCCTTCAAGGTCCAAGGTTCAACACCTCATGGGTGCAAACAATCCTTTGGGTTCACACCCCCTAGTGAAAAACCAGTGATTTAAGTACGGTATACAAGACAGAGATTTACTCTACAAAGATAGATCCAAAAGGTACTGCCTTGGAGAGGTTCCTCCAAAAAAAAAAGAAAATTGAAAAAAAAGTGTCTTTAGGTGCAGCTGAGACCTTTACTTTCGCTTTTGCTAAGTCATTCTAGGTCGACCGACTCACATTATAGTTTCAATAGAATTTTAAAACCCATGATTTCTAATGGCAGTAGATTTAGGGCTTGTTTGGGAAGAGATGATTTCATCTCATCTTAAAACTTCTCATAATTTCTTTTCCAAATACTACTCAATCACACTTTTCTATTTCAAATCTTCCACTTTTTCATCTAATCATTACAATTTTCTCAAACTTTCAAACAAAATACAAAAAACAATACTACTTTTTCAAATTTCAAAATAAAATTATATTAAAAATATAGTAAAAAATTATATTCTAATAACATTTTAACTTTGTAATATTTTTATTTAATTTTTTCTCTCATTTCTCAAAATCTAATAAAACATATTAACTCAAACCATTTCAATCAGCCATTCATTCCAGTTAAGAAAACAGTAGAGACTGATATTGATAAGACTTTCTTCATCCACCGTGAAAAAAGGGGTCATATTGAAAATTATTCCCGATCCCTCACTAATTCTACCGCTCAAAGGTAAAAGATGACACAGATTATAATTGGTAAATTCCGATCCTAAGCGCAAGGTTCACAGTAACCAAAAAGAGGTAGATTCGTTTCAGGCCAACCAAGAAGATGGAAAAGGAAAAATGAAGAAATTGAAGCAGATTCATTTACCTGGTCATCAGCAAAATCACTAGAATCTAACATATTTGTATCGAATCGCCATTCATCTTTTGGTTTGAACTTGTTGAAATGTTGGCGAGGGATGGCTGGCTGGTGAAGACTTTCCAAATATATTTAGAGCATTCATCCTTCTGATCTCCTTCACTGCAATGGAGTTGAGTTAATTGCCTTTTTCATCATACCAAATACCATTGATTTCTATGGTTAGTTAAAATCCTTTGGTATGAAAGACTCCATTAAACTTTCTTGAACAATATAATTCAAGCAAGCAAATATCAAATGGGGCACAAAGAAAATAGGAGGAACAGACAATTTTTTTATGAGATCTGTGGTCTTGGCAAAGTTGCATATATAATTTTTTTTCTAGAAGGAAGATGTTTAAAATGCACTTTCTTCAGATAAAACAAAGACAACTCGAGTCAACATTTTTTTGATAAGTGACAGCTTGAGTCAACATACAATTTATACAAACTTTCTTTTTTCCCAACAAAAAAATCAATCAATGAAATATCCTATCAAACAAATATAATAGTAACAGGAGACTTCCATGAACCAGACGCCTGCAAACCCTTCTCGTTGTCTAATTTTAATAGACGGTTTCGGCAACTTAACCAATCTCCTTGTTTTATGATCATTTTACCTGCCTTGCTAGATACCTACAATCCTAAATAAAGTGCAGCTCAAAAATGTATTTCAAGGCTAAGGAATAATGTGCAGAATATGCATGCATTACATATGGTGCTCGGCAAGGGTGTCACTACCACTTTGAAAGTTAGGGGGAAAAGATGTGATACAGTACATCATGTTTTGGTTATAAAATAACTCAATTCACATTAGAGATAGTGCCAAAGTAGTGTTCTATCATAACTAAAAGATACATTTTACATTGCAGTCGCATATATAATGATGTAATTCAGGATAAAGATTTCATTTCAAAAGCCCCTTTCATATTTAACTTGCAGTGTGCAGTGAACTTCATGCTATTTACGATTTTATGCTGATTTCAGTTCAACGCACACATGCATATAGAAATAAAAATGCATACCCATAGAGATGTACCACAAAGAAAAAAAAAAACAAAGTTCCATGCATAAGATGTTATACTTCCATCTGTCAAGTGCTTACCTTTAGGGACACAATATAGTATTGAAAAAATAAGAGACTCCCATTGAAAATTGAAATTTTGTCTCAAATTAATAGAACTACCTTCCTCGATTGATAGCTGGATTGATCTTTTCTCCAAATCGATGGCATATCTGCTAAGCTCAACAGATGATAAATGACAAAACACTGATGAAATCACATACAAGAAAAAACATTTTCAGAACTCTCAAGTAAAAAGAATAAAAATGGAGAACAGAAATTGGATAACATTCTAAAGCCGCACCACTGGACTTACTTTGAATGTTATCCCTCTTATCATACTCTTCGTGGAGGTTCAAAGGCTTCTGTATATATAGTAACTGTTCTTTCCTTTCGTTATCAGTGTTCCCCCTAGAATCAGCTGAATGAGGTACGCCGTGTTCAGAAGTAAACCGAAGGTGATTGGATTCAGCAGCTTGACAACAATTTCCAGGCTCTTTAAGAAAAATAGAAACTGGTTGTATACCGGGCAAAACGGTTATCAGAGAAGCTATAGGAGTTGATGCAGATGCAGATACACACGATGTATTTTTTTCCTGCTCATCAGGATGTTGTGGGGGCAGTTCCAACTGGTTGGGGAAATATTTTCTCGACTTCAAAAAATCAGTTTTTCTGACAGGCATTTCTTGTACTCAACTATTGCCTAGTTCTGCATCAAAACTCTTATCAGCATATGTGAAGTGTTAATTTGCACCATTACTTCTCCAGGACTTGAAGCAAAAAAGTTTTAAAGCATTTAGGGGTAAGTCTCATATTCCCAGAACCGTTTCACTTATAAAAAAAAAAGCCTCTCATTCACAGAAACCTTGAACTCAAGGGATCATTCTGTGTGGAGCTCCTAATATCATTCTGCACATCTCTCAAAGATATCTTCTTCATGGAAATTGGTGATTGTTTATTGTGAAAAGGAAAACCGGTCCAATATTTTCCTAGTCCCTTTTTGAGTAGGGGTGAAATTTTTTTGGTCTGGACCAGAAAAACCGACCGGACCGGACTGAATTCACCCCTACTCGATCTCGGTCCATGGTGTCTCTAAAACTCAATTTTCGGTCCAGTCCCGGGTTGTGGTTTTTTTTGGACCGGACTAGACCGAAACCAACCGAATGACTTGCATATAAATTTTTCAAATATTTTTTATATACATAATATATTATTTATATAGTAGTTGTATAGGTTAATTATGTAATTTTCTCTAATCTATCACCAATGACCATATAAGATGTAAAATAATATATGCTATCAATTAACTAATATACCATACAATAAATCATATGATAATATATGTTATTATATGTAGATACATACTCTACTAAAGTACTTAGTAACTATTAACATCATAAATATAATTATAATTAATTATTTTTTTCATGATTTGATTACATAATCCACATTAGAGAACTCACTTAATTTTGATTTTACTAATCTAATTAATTTTTTTGTATTAATTTATTTACCAAGAAAATAAAAGAGAAAAACAATGTTCCTAGGTCATATGGACCAAATTGGACCAATAGTTAATGGTCCAGTCCCAAAAAAGGATGGACCGAAATTTTCGGTCCGTGACCACGGACAGGACCAAGCCAATTACAACCAATTTTAAGATTACAGTTGATCATTTGTGGAACCAACTGAAATCAACTTGGGAAAAATTCCTAATGAATAAATACGAAAATACCCTTGCGCCTAGTACTTCGTACATCATACTGATAAGGACTACACAGGCACATGACCAAGAATCAAGTTTAAGTGAGATGAAATTCTCCATAGAGGTATCAATAGATTCCCTATATAAGCTTTGGTGCTGCCAAGATAGCCATTTTACATCACTTTAAAAAATTATATAATAAGTTTAAAACTATCAATTAAAACTCTTTATTTGGCTGAATAACTACCAATTAATACTCTTTCTTTGGCTGAATAACTTGACTAATGGTGGCGGGACTCACTCATAATAGTATCATTTCAAACATCATTACCCGAGTGATGTGGTAAAATAGTTATTAAAAAAAACTATCTTGAATTAGAAATAAAGCATGAGGTGAATCTCATGAATGAAATTTCTTTTCTGGGAAAGTTATATTTTGCGTTCAAGTTGCCCATCTGATATAGCGGAAGTGATAGAAATGAAACATCTCTCCCTTAACATTCGGTTTGGCATATAAAAATTCTCATCTCAAACTTATAACTTTCCCAAATCCTTATACAAAATATAATAAATAATTTAACTTTTTCTTAACTTTTTCAAATCCCAAAACAATAATAATATTTCATCTTAAAACTCAAAATTCTCATTTTAAATTTCTCTGCTAAAAACCCAAAGTAGAAGAGAAAAACTTGCCCAAAATTGTCCTACGTCACAACAGGACCAATTGTATCTGCTTTTGACGTATTCCAAATTAGGAAAAATCTATTTATCATCCTCACACTTCACACACCACACTTATTTTAATTTTTTTTTTCATTTTTTCTATAATAAATATGTAGTGTGTGGATGATAAATAAAATAATTTAATTAGTTTAATAAGAATAAAATAAAATAAAAATATATATATATATTTTAATATATAAAGTGTGTGGTGTAGGATGATGTGTAGCATTTCTCTTCCAATTATAACGAGGATGCTACTCTATTTTTTCCCCAAGATACTATATTTTACTGGCAATTCCAATAATTTAAAGCTGAAGAATTATTCAAAATCCTTAATATGAGTAAAGTGTAACTTTCTAAATTAGAAAACGCGGAAATATCGACACAGATATAAGGTTCAACTTCGAACTGGGTAATATATTCATACTGTCTTGCAGTTCGTCTGGTTTTTTATTAAAAGATAAAAATAATGAATTCAAACTTTTCTTCTTTTTTATAAGTTGAAAACAACGACTTCTAACTTAAAGAACCTTATATGCAGCATTCACGAATTCAAACTTAAATAGCACCAGTAGCCAGTAGTGTGCTCTACCTTAAACGTCAGAGAAAACCCCCAAACCGAAGGTGTAAGATAATTATGTTAAAGGAGAAACAAAAGGTTAGGATCTTGACGGAAAGAAAAATACCAAGAGGATAAAAAAAAAGGTTAGGATAGAAGAATTACCATCAAAACAGCAAAGGTTTCGCAACCTTCCACGGGGAGTGAGGAAAAGAAAGATTTCAGATTTGTATTTTGCGTACTCGAAAAGAGGCAGGAAACGCTGGCTCGGATGGAGGCGTGAAGGGTTATCTCTGAAAAATATTGAAAACTTATCGCAAACCTCGACCCTTGATATGAAATCCATCGTAATAAGAAAAGGAGTACACGGAGAAATAACTAATGTAAATGTTCGGGATATCTTAAATCCAGTACATAAAAAAGAGGCCCATCACACTAATTCAAGAACCCAAGTAGAAAGAATAGAATAAGAGCCCAAGCCATGCCTAGGAGTCTACACAAGACTCAAGTCACTCAACTATGAGATTAAGCCATAATAATTAAAGAAGACATAAGGAAGTCTTACACTGTATATTTTCATTTAATTAATATATGATTTTTTATTTTTATCTTTTTATTTATACACGCACATATTTTAATATGAAGATAAAAAAATAAAAATGAAGATGTGTATTGTAAGACTTCTATATTAAATTTCTCATAAAAGAATGAAAGTGCTACAACTATTAAGATATTACAAAAAAATAATTTTATAAATTAATATAACTTAATATAATATATTAAATTATAAAATAATTTTATCATATGAAATCGTGTTAGGCTTGAAAATCCGTGTTAGGCTTGAAAATCCATGCAAATGGTAGGATATCTCAGTCTCGGATTTACTTTGTCAAAGTTGGGCTATCATAATCATATTAGGTTTGACTCTTTTGGACATATTTCATTGGACTTGGTTCCAATTGGGCGATGTATTGGGTTAGAGCAAATAATTGGCTATGAATCAGAACTTGGAAACCTTTCAACTTTCCTTGATAACTTTTTTCTATGAGAACAAAGCTTAAACATTTCTTGGTGATGACCTTTGGAGCATTAAGCATTGGCATAGCCGCATATGGTAGAATTCGCTTTACATATTAAGCATAAAAGGAATTACTGAGTCCAACCATACGGTTTACAAGGAAATGACAGGACAGAAACAGAACTTGCACATACAACCGTGGCATTTATTGGATTGAAACATAAACATTACACGACAATATACCAAAGGTTTTAGCATATGTACGATATTAAACAGAAAATATAGGATCAACACTGATTTGGTCTTCCTCTCCCATTTTAGTCTTTCTTATTTTGACGAGTCCTCTTTAGCTAAAAGGATAGATGCAGCAGCTTGCATCACTCTTCACATTAATGGCCTCACATTAATACGAGATGACACCTTCTGACCCAGAGACCTGTCAGCCTGCAGCCAATCGAAGAAAGAACGTTAAAAATCAGTAAGAGAAACCATTAAAGTCGACCATCCAAATTATCTCATATATAATCTTTGAAGGACAGAGAGATAAAAGGCTCACCTGAGAGAGATATGAGACCCAGATGCTGCGGATCTCATGGGTGACACGTGGGTCAGACAAAACCTCAACCCATCGGCGGACACACCTATCTTGCCTGAGAAAACATCCCAAAAGAGATGAAAAAGAAGCATATATTAGTTTGAGACATCTTATTTAATTCTCGTCTATGGTTAAATCAACGGGGGACCGAAGGTACCTGTCTGGTGCCCAGGACCTGTATCTATCTCCTGGTTGTTTAAAGTTGTTCTCCTTCTCGATGACGCGCTGCATTAAACGGTATTTCATGATCAGGGGTGAAAATTCAACGACATATCGAAGGTACATCTCAACAAAAGAAGAACGGATCAACTAACCCGGTCACGTATTCCAGAGAGTATATCACGAGGAATGGGGAATCTCTCAGCAGCACGAACAGGATCAAACCTCGAGGGGTAGTAATTGACCTGAAAATTAGCATTACGGCATCCGTTCAGAATAAATATACAATATTTAAACGAGTATGAGGTTGCATAAATACAAGTCTGAGTCTGATTTGACTAAAAAAATTATGCAGTAACCAGCTTATTAATTAAGTACCTCCTCATCCCTGTGAATGTTATTCATGAAACCCTCATGGTGATTGTTGTGATGAGCACACTTGGGAGCATTAACTGGGAGTTGCAGATAGTTTGGTCCGAGACGGTGCCTGTGAGTGTCGGAGTAGGCAAAAATCCGACCCTGGAGCATCTTATCATTCGAGTAGTAGATACCAGGAACCACATGGGCAGGGTTAAATGCAAGTTGCTCATTCTCTGCAAAGAAATTGTCGATGTTCTTGTTCAAGACCAAGCGGCCGACTGGCTGCAGGGGTATGATGTCCTCGGGCCAGATTTTGGTTGTATCAAGTGGGTCGAAGTCGAATTTGTCCTCATCTTCGGGATCCATTGTTTGGATGTAGAATTTCCACTCAGGATAGTTTCCAGCTGCAATCGCGTCGTAGAGATCCTTGGTGGCATGGCTGTGATTAGTTCCTCCAACCCTAATAGCCTCTTCCTCCAACAAACACTTGACCCCAAGAGTGGGTTTCCAATGAAATTTAACGTAATGCACTTTCCCAGCCTTGTTGATCAGAGTATAGGCCTGAACACCTGCACCTTCGATGTGCCTGTAATCCTGTGGAATACCAATATCATCGAACAGGAGCATGAACGTGTTCAAACTTTCTGGATGGTAGGAGAGGAAGTCGAGAACCCTCCAATACTCCTGTATGTTCGTCTTAGGGTTGGGCTTGAAGGCATGGATCACGTCTGGAAATTTCATTGCATCACGGACGAAGAAGATGGGGAAATTGTTTCCCACAAGATCATAATTACCCTGAGCGTCAAAGAAAAAATGATCAAGATATTAGCAAAAAGGCTATCGCAATTCACTATCATCATTAATGTCAAACACATCTGCTTGCTTAGTTATACGATAAAACATCAAAGGAAAACCTCACCTCTCTTGTGTAAAATTTGACAGCAAAACCTCGAGGGTCCCTAATGGTTTCAGGGCTGCCGCGCTCATGGATAACAGTGGAGAAACGGACAATCACAGGAGTCTGAACTCCGGGGGCTCTCAGGAAATCAGCACATGTAAGGTGAGTAATATCATGGGTGACCTCGAAGAACCCCTTGGCACTGGCTCCCCTGGCATGGACAACACGTTCGGGGATCCGCTCCCTCTCAAAGTTGGCAAGTTTCTCCACCAGATGATAGTCCTCGAGAAGAATTGGACCTGTTAGAAAGAATCAGAGTCACAACTTTAACATGACGCTTCTCAACTCGATCTGTTTCCACAAAAAGAGGGATCTTTTTCACGAGAGGTAACGAGACATACGAAGATGAGGTATGAAGAAGGTGTACACAAAAAAACCAAGAAACCAAGATGACCCAAAATTGCATGATTTGCATTAGAATGCAGGGTGACCATAGTGAATGTCTCTATATCTCCCAAGAGGAGAGAGAATTCCAATGATCTAAATCTCATTGGAATCTCGTGACAGAGGCACAAGGAAGCTAAAAACAAGAAATAGGGAAAAGATCGAGCGACCATGAGGATCCAACTATGTGGCTTGAAGCTAGACTCTGCGGTAGACGCACAAGACGGAAGAAGGTCGCATGAACACCCAACAAAAAAATAATAATAATAACATATGATCTGACGAAAAATTTTTCAATTCAGAACACTATACTTTCTAAAAATCTTCTACTTGCACTTGGTTCATAAGATTGTTTAACGTTGCTAAAAAATAGTAGCAACTTTATGATAGTAAAAAATTAAAAATACCTCGGGATCCAACGGTCAAGGCGGAGTCGTTGTTATAAACCGGAGCACCAGCGTTCGTGGTCCAGAAGGGAGTATTGAAAGCACTTGAGGGACGGAACTGCCATGATCATATAACGCAAACATCATATTCAACAACCTCTTGGCTTAGGGATCAAAGATCATACCAAAACAACGACGACAAAATTAATATCCAAAACATTAATCAAGTAAACACTCCTCTGCTTGATTGCTAAGTATTTAGATTAAAAACATGCTAAATTTGGCATGTCTCAGCCTCAGTCCGAGTCTCTCAGTATTTCCAAATTAAATACAACATGCGGTTGGGACACCATAAATTCGATTCTCATAATTAAAAATAAAAAATAAAAAAAACAGGAGTCACCATCAAGCTAAGCCAAATGGTCAAAACCGTGCGTGCAAACCACACGCTTCTTTTAATCAGTCCATTCTCTATTCATCACGGCTAAATTAGACAGATCAAGAATCTCAGGAGATCCCAAAACATTATAGATGATGTGTTCCAAATTCAAGATCGATCTTACTTACACAGTCACGTCGAATCGGATCCTTTTAAATATCCGCCTGTCGAATGATCATCAGCTTTGATACCATTCATCACTCGGGATATTTAGCACCCCAGTGAGTCTTTCCGGGAGATCTTAATATATTGTTTGGATACTACTCAAGTTGATCAAAGCTTACGCATATACTATATTAATTAACTAGTAATTAATTAGTGACATGATCTTGGACCTTTTCACCCAGTCTGGATGTTTTATATATTAACAAAAATCATTATCCATATATAATTTTATTTTGCTTGCATAGCTAGCATCTTTGTTTCCTGGATCTTAATTCTGGCAACCAGATCCGCAAAAATAAAATAAAAAACATAGATGAGTTAAATATAGACCAAAAAAAAAAGAACCCAAAATAAAGAAGACCCAAGATCAAACTCCCCTGGAATTAGTTCAGAAAGTGAACAATTAATTCAGATAAGGGAAAGCAGAATCAAATGGGAGCTTGAGTAGCACTAGTACCTTGTAGGGATCCATGGTGCAGGTGTCTAGAGGAGAGAGAAAAGAGAGATGATCAGGAAAAGGAGGAGAAAGTGTGGCAATGCCTGCTCTTGATGTGGAAATATTTATAAACAGAAAACCTTGGCCCAGACGCTTTTTCTACTTACAGGGTGTAATTTTACTGTGTAACATTATCGAAAGTATAAACATTGGTTTAATCTTTCCACCTCAGAGTAGCTGATCAATATTTGTCCATGTCTGTAACTTTCAAGCAACAGTTGCAGTAGAAGCTAGGAGGACCTCCGCTAGGCTACTGAAATGGGGTATTGGCCCGCTGAGACTATTCAATACTCATCGATCTAATTTATTTCTGAAAAAATAAATTTTATTAAAAATAATATTAATTTAAATTTTAAATATTAAAAATTATACATAAATTAGTATGTAATTCTACTTTTACAAAAATATTTATTTCTGCCGTATTGTCTGTTTCTCTCACGGACCCACATTCACGGGCTGCAAATTAGTGGGTTTTTTTTTTTATTATTTATTTAAAGCAATTGGGGTAGAAGTGATATTCGATCATGACATATTGCTGATGAAACTAGACAGTTTATAGTGATTCATTAATGGATATTATAAATGAGAATTTCCCATCTAAAATAATTTGAATAATTAGATCAAAGAAATAAATGAGAATAGTTACGAATATCTTGACCTCTAGATAACATATAAAACTATTTTTATATTTTGAAGAGATGGATAAATGAACATGTAATTGTGGAGCATTTTCGTAATCAATCTCTTTGAATTTTATTTATAGTTGTTATATTTTGCATGAAAAAAAAATAAAAAATAAAAAATCGCTCAGGCATAATTTATATAATATGTACCAGAAAAATAGTGAAGGAGAAAAAAGGTTGATAAAATGGAGACTCATACACGTTGTAGTTTGTGGACTTAATTCAAGTATTCTTAGCTAGAGAAAATAAAAGGAAGAGAGCCATTTTTGGATTTTAAACATCGATAAATATATGAAAAGTTATACTCATTATCTCATATATTATTATGTAATATTTTTATTTCTTTTTATCAAATATGTGATCTGTAGATAATAAGTAAAAAAATTTAATTAATTTAAAAAAATAAAATTAGAAAAACTTAAAATAATAAAATAAATATAATATATAATATATAACGATGATGAATAGAAAAGGTCGCAGCTGGCAGGTGGCCCCAACCCCATTTGAAATCCACTAGATAACTCAACAATATTATAATATCATTTATTTTTGCTCCACTTAAAATTAATAAAATAAACCTTCAACCTTCAAAATACAAATAGAAGAAACTTCCTAGCCCTTAAAAAATTCTACAAAAATATTATTCTATGGAGATATAACCCTTAACTCCAAAAACAAAAATCTACCAAAACTACAAAAACCTCACCTCTACCCTAAAAAAATAATTATTTGCAAAAATTAAAATAACTACTTAAGCCTAAAAAATCCCATAAAATATAATAGAATATCTATAAAGAGATTTTGTAAAACTAGAAAATCTAATCCAATTCTTTACTGGAATCTACAATTATTTAACTCAAAATATGTATTGTGAAATATATTAAAAAAATATGTTATGTGAATATCAGTGTTATGACTTCTAACAAAAATAGAAAATCAAAATTTATATATAAGAAAATAACTTTTTATAACAGAAGTTTGATCACTTGTCAAAGACAAATTTCTTGCAAAGAAAATAGAGAAACGGAGTGTTTTTTTTAGGCTGATATTATCGTCCAAATTGCAGACTGAGGAGGAGGAAAGTTAGTTTTGTTGAAATAATTGAGAAATACGAGTTAGTTGGTACGGATAAGATAGCGACTGTTAAATACGGACCTACACATGAGCGTACATTTTGGTCTTTTTCTTTCTTGAAGAAAAATATCTACAGTGCATATATAATTGAGAAATGCTATAGTCACGCGTGCTTTTTCAGTTTTTCCAACCAAAAATCTTCTATTTTTTTTAATTTTATTTTTATTTAAGGATTACGGAAATATCTTTTAAAGATATTATAATTTTTTTATTTTTAAAAATATTAAAAAAAATTGCCTTGACGGAATCCTAATTATTTCCGATGTGTAGCTGTAGAGCTATTAATATATAGATACATGAAATGTAAAACTTAATAATAAATTATTATATATATATATATATATATAAAATAATAATGAGCTTATTACTTCTTATTATTTATTTATTATTTTTTTAATTTATTTATTTAATGGTTAAAAAAATTACTATTAATTAAATTATATATGTTAAAAAAATTAGTTATTAAAAATGCAAAAAAAATATTTAAAAGAAAATAATAAAAAATAAAATTTTAAATATATTATAAAATAATAAAAATGTGACAAAAGAATAATATGCCTATCGTATTTTGTAAACATAAATATATATATATATATAATCAAGAAATCATCTTGTCGACGTGGGATTGAGACGCTGATTTCGTAATTATCTTCATCCTTTGTGTTTGGACCCTGGGGGTTCGAATAATTGAGGGGCCCACTTTATTAGAAAACGTGTTGATTAGATATTAAAATAAGGAAAAGTATAGTTATAAGTATAATTGTGTATTAATTTATACAATATGATGTGATTGATTAAAAAATAGATTTTATAAAAAATAATGTTAATTTAAATTTTAAATATAAATAAATTAATATTGATATATATATTAGTGTACGACTATGTTTATATATAATAAAACTTTTGAAATAATTCAATCACTATTACTCATTTTTTTATTTTTCTTTCGCTAACCTGTCTCAAACGGAAGAAATAAATAATCTAAAAATATCATCACTAACGTACGATAGATCTAAGAATCAGTAACCTTATCTTGTCCAGAAAATAGAACGCAACCTTATCCTTTGAATTTTTTTCTGTGTTTTAAAATTATGGAGCGGGTCCCACTTTAGACACGTGCTGCTTTCTTCTGTATTTTGAGAGATTTGTAGAGATAAAGGAGAGAGTGAGAATTGAATTTGAAGGGGGCTGCTTACCGGTTGATTTTGGTGGTTAGCTAGAATTTTCAAATTTCAAACCACGTGAGAATGGGCCACTTTGGGTTTCCAAGGGCCACTTGCTAGGTCATGACCAGGACAAATCGTTGAATCTTGGCTCCACCGATTCTCGTTCAGCTATTTTCTTTCATTTCTTTTTCATTTTCAAAACCAATATCTCTTTACGTTTTTGTCTAAAGATTGGATTCTCTCCATTTTACAAGAAGTTAACCATATTTTAGTTTTGTTATTTAAATTGATCACTTCGACGAATACTTTTTGAATTAAAAAATAATATTTATACTCTTAAGATATGGTGTATAAATTTTACGTACTTTTTAAATAAAATTAATAAATTTAAAATTCATATAAAAATATATATTTTTTAAAATATATTATATATATTTTTTAAAATAAGTACGTGATGAAATCAAATTTCTGTTTATCATATATGGATTAAATTAAGTTTCAAATAGATGCCAAATATAGAATGATTAAATTGATTTTCCGTTTATCATATTTGGATTTAGGCGATTATGGATGCCCATTTGAAGTTAGGTTATGATGAGATGTGACATTTTGTAGCATACCTCTCTTGGAAATAATACAAGGATCCACATTCGATCAGTTTTAAATCAAGGGTGATATATTGCACATATTGTTTTCTATCACTGTCAAGCATTATACTTACTGATAAGATTAATAAAGATGTAAACAGATAAAAATAGTGTTAAACATAATTTTAAAATGTATAATTTTTGCTTTTTTTTTTAAAAAAAAAAGAAAGTAAAATTTACTTTTAAAATATAAGTTTTTTCATGTGAGTATTCTGATTTATTTGTTTCTTTTAAAAAAATATAAGACTATATAAATTATTTTTCATTAAATAATCTATCTATGTTGAATTTTCGAATATCTCTCAAAACTATTCTCACTTTTTTTTTAATATATGTATTTCAGGTGGATGGTTTTAAATATCAAAAGTTTATTTTATTTATTATTTTAATTCTCATCATCTCATAATATAATATTAAATAATTAAAAATTATTTATTATATTTTATTTTTAAATTTATTATTTAATATTATATTATAAAATAACGAACAAATGATTAAAATTAAAATAATGAATAAATTTTCTCTTTTAAAAATTAAGAATAATGTCAATAGCGAAATTATTTTGAAGTAGATGCCATGTGAAGATATTTGTTCGGTTATCGAGTCTAATCGTATCTTTTTATTTATTTTATTTTATTTTATTTTATTTTATTTAATGACAAAACATCAATAGCTGGCACACACCATGCATTATTTGTCGCTACTGTCCAAATATTTTAGCATTGACAAACAGAAATCGAGAAACTTTGCGTCCACTTGATGAGGTGTAGGGCATTAAGTGCCTGCCAACTTTTGTTCATGAGCTTGGACTTCCAACACGTGCATTGTCCGATTCTAGATATGTAATGTAACAATGACCCAAGAAAACAGCAAGCGGCTCTTTGGCAGCTTCGAGATTGAAATTTCTGCACATGAAAATTGATCTCATTAGTCATAGACTCATAGCCTTACACCTCTTCCTCATTTTTTTGTTTTTTGTACTTCATAATTAAATTAAAGAATTATTTTTTAACGATGTTATAATTTAAAATATATATTTAAAAATATTAAAAATTATATATATTAAAAAATAATCTAAAAATAAAAATACTATACATAACTAATAGTAGCTCTCAACAATAGTTAAGAGCGGTACACATAACACCGTCCTATAATTTAACAAATTCCTACCAAAAGAAGTAACGTCATTGCTCGATAAAACTTAGGCACCACTTAGATTTTTAGTTTTTTTTTTTTAAATAATAATGAGTTGAAATAATAAAATAAATTTTGTAAATTTATTTAAGATAAATTTAGATATGTTTTTTAGAGATTAACATGAGTAAATATATTTATGAAAAATTAAAAAAAAATTACGAATTTTATATTTAAAAAGGCGTTGAGTTAAAAAATATTTATAAATAAATTTTGAATTGCTGTGAATTTAATAATTTAAAAGTGGAGTCTTTAGTATGGGTGTAATTGGTCTGGACCGGTTTTGAACAAAATTTAAGATCGAACTAGCATGTACAGGTTTTACATTTTTTAAAACCTATTACGCACCAGTTATCCTACTAAACCAATACTCTGATTTTATCGATTTCTAATTTGGTTCGGTCCGATTTTATAAGTTTTAATGTACTATATTATATTATATATAATACTATAGTGATAATATATTGTAGTATATTATAATAAGGAATATAATGATATATTATAGTATATTATAATATATAGTGATATAGTATAAATATAACTATTAATATGTACTATATAATATTAGTATAACTATTAATATAATAAATAAAATGATATAAAATTTTAAAATTTAATATTATATTAATCAGTAATTTATCATATAATATAAAATTATTTTATATATAGTTATATATTATATATAAATATAAAAAATAAAATATGTGTATAAATAGATTCAATTTAAAAAAAAAATCGAAATCAGATCGATTTTAGCTAATTTTCAAAAAAATAAAATCGATACTAAATCGAATCAAACTCTAACTAATCGTACCGGTGATCTGATCCAATCTAATTTATCAATTTATCGATTTTTCTTTTACACCCCTAGTCTTTGGGCGATAAATTTGCCAAGTTTCAAACGGCGCCTTAGCCACCCGAAGACGAGGGATTTCAATTCAAGAGCTTCCTTCGTGTTTAATGGGCAGGCAGTACTGTGCAGTGAACCTAGCTAGCGCTTTTGATGGTTCTATGCCGATCTTTATATGCAAATGCTCAGTGCTCACCACATGGACTAAGGAAAAAAGACAAAAAACAAAGAAATAAATGTTCCTATTCTCCTACTCCTTGGCACATCTGCTAAGGTCTTGAACAAGAGATCGAAAAAATTACAAGCAACAGCAAACATTTTCAGTACTCTGATCAGAACTGAAAAAGAAGTAGATAGAATAGATAACGTTCTAAAGCAGCACCACTGGCCCATCAAGTACTGCTTCAGAAGCTTCCGCAGATGTGAAAGGTTTCATTTCCACAGGAGTAGTGATTCTCTTAGAATCAGCCAAATTCAGATCCTCGGATGCAGAACTAAGCCTTTTAGGCGTTTGGATTCAGCAGCAGGCAAAGAAAGGCCAGGGCTTTTGAGAAACTAACATAGAAACAGATGGGTCTACGTGTGGGGACAAGATTACAAGAAAAGCTGTAGGGACTGGTGAAAATGCAGGGACACGGGATCTCATACTTCTGGGCCACGTCCGGCCGATAATATAAAATCGTTCTCAATTCTTTTTTTAAAAAGATCAGTTTTCGTTAGACGCCTCTTGAACTGTTGTTCTGTCGGTGCAAAACATTGCAGTTGCAGGAACGGATGTCGTTATGAATTATGATGTGAAGGATGACAATCAATGAGAGTAGTTTGAAGGGAATGGTACTCTGCTGCAAACGGGAGGACGTCGTGAAGCCCTGAGCGATAATATTAACATTGTTACACGCTGTTTTGTCAACAGGAAAGGCAACAAAATTAAAAGAAGATAATAGTTTGACGTATAAGACTGCAAAGGTTTTGTGAATCTTAAACTGATTGGAATATCTTTCTTCCATAGTTGATTATGGGTAGTTTCCTCGTGAAGATTTTTTTCAATTGTTTTCTATTTTGTCAACAAAATCTAGCGTGCCATGATTTTTTTTACTTTTAATATTGTGAGTTGTTGATCTGTGGTTGCTTAGAGCTCTTAATTCTTTAAAAAAAATAGAAAAAATAATTTGACGTCTTCTCATATCTATTCTAGATTTTCAAAGAATAATGATCTGTACAATATCCAAATATACACCTATCGTGCATTAATTTTATAAAAAAAGGGGGACTTCATCATGAAAAAATAAAAAAAAATTACATTTTCTAGTGAGATTCACTTTTTTACATAAGGTTTGGGCAATATTTGCATATTTTGAACTTATATCTAACACCAGTCATTATTTTCAACTATGAACATGAATAAAGAAAAACATAATTAACAAATTGGAAATGTACCAGTATGACTAACGGTGTATGCATGTTTGCTTTTGCTCATTATTTCATATACATCACAACTGAAGAACAAATGCTCACAGAAATCATTCAATATAAACATGGATACTTCAATCAAAGAAAAGCAAAAAATCACCAAATTGGAACTACTGTAACTTTAAGGAATATGTTCAATCTTCCTTACCACTTCATATACATAACACACTGAATAACAAATGCTCGCTGCAGGCATTCATATGAACATGGGTACTTAATCAAAGAAAAGCTAAATAACCACATTGGAGATCTTATGGAATTTGTTCACTCTTGCTTATCAGCTGTAAAAGTGTGTTTGCTTTCCTTTGAGCTCTATTGGTTCCACTCTTTGCAACCTCTGTCAAGTGCTCATATACTCCAAACTGAAGTGCTGCCAATATGAAAGAAGAATTGTTTGATCCCAACTCAAGAAGAACTGATGTTGCACACTCCTTGTTCTTGGGGGTTCCATCTCGGATGAATTCGACAAGAGTTTCAATAAATGAGAGTTCACCAATCTCTTGTCGTCCATCCGGATGTGATGCAAGAAGTAAGAAAATGGAAAGGGCCTCATCAACCATGCCCAAGTTTGTGTCCTTGAGTAACTGAAGTAAGGAGGGCACAATGCCAGCACTAATGGCCCTGGCCTTATTTGCTTGGTTGAGAGATAAATTGAAAAGTGCAGTGACTGCATCTTTTTTCCCTCTAATTGTCCCATTCTGCAACAGATCTACCAGTGGTGGAATGCCACCTGCTAACCCCACAGTTACTTTATTCTCATCCAGCATTGATAAGCTAAACAAAGCTGCTGCAGAGTTCTCTCTAGCCTCAATATTTCCTTTCTGCAAGACTTCTATTATAGATGGAATGGCTCCTTTTCTAGATATGAGTTTCTTATTAGTCTCATCAATGGATAGATTCAACAGAGCTGTTACAGCATGTTCTTGAATTTTAGAATCTGGATAGGACAGGATATGCACTAATGGCGGGATTCCTCCACTCTTAGCAATTAGAACTCTGTTCTCGGGATTCTCTTTTGAGAGCATACGGATCTTCTTTACAGCCTTTCTCTGCACTTCCAACAGATTAGAAGATAGGCTCTCAACCAAAGACAAGACTTCCTCTTTGAGTTGTGCTGAGGAGCCCTCCTGGCACTCACAAATGTCTTTCTTAGGAAGCTGAAAATTGTTCTTCTCGCACCACTGCAAGATCAGATTTTTGAGAGCATAATTTGGTGCTAGTGATAGGTGAACCAGAGTTTGCCTTGTCTTCGGACAGGTCCGATGGTTGGAGTCGAACCACTTCTGTATGCTTTCTCTCTCGTATGTCTTTGATTAATAGCCAGAGAGACAAGGGTACAAAAATAGAAAATAAATATTAATTTCCATAAGAAAATGAATTCAACTGAATACAGCCCTTTTCTTCCTAACTACTTGTGCCACTTATATTCCATGTTCATATAACTTATTGAACTACTATACTATTGGTTAACTGGCAAATTAAAGTATTCTACTTACCCAAACAAAGAAAATGAAAATACAAGGGGATTAGGCACTTAGAGATTACCTGTCCACTTGCAACAATAACAGGATCCGTCATTATCTCTAGTGAGATCGGGCAAAGGAACTCGTGAGGGATAATTAAAGATGTGCACTTCTCAAGCATTTTAGGCATTACAGGATCTTCAAGAACATTTGTGACTTCCATGCCTGCAACTTGTTTGAATTTGTTAAGAAGATCAATGATCTGTTGGGTAGTCTCTGCATTTTGCCGTCCTCTTTCTCTAACGAGGTTCCTCACAGCTATTGTCTCTATCTTAAGGTCCTCGATGGTATGCAGCGCCAGTTTTTTTGCTAATCGTTCTATTATGGCACTGTCAGCATTCCGGTCATCCGTTTTAGAAAACACCACCATCATATCCATTGCTAGTTCTATGTCCTGTGTATCCGTTCGCTTCCTTGCTCTTCTAAGTTGCACGCTCATTAGCTCAATCTGAACCACAGCATAAGCACAACTTTTAGAAACTTGAAGTGAAGAACAATATTATCTCATACAATGTTAAAAGAACTGGCTTAGATTATATAAACTTATGATCTACATCGATGCAATCAAACTACTTTGTTAAATCTCTTCAAACCCTTTCATATCTTTGTATCTCTCAGTTACATTTCAGTTCCCAACATCGAAAGCCTATAAGGGCTTACAGAAGAAAAACAGGGGACAAGAAGAAAGAAAAACCTTGACAATGCAAATATTCTGAACAGATGATGCTACATACTTCGAATGATTTATTTAGTTTTTTCAAGATTTTAGCGAAAGTATTAATTGAAAACACAAGTAATTGAAAATAAATTAACTTTTTCTATGTAAAATCCATTGCCTTCTACAGAGTTCAGAACAGACAACAGATGAATCATTAGCTGCTTTTAAAATCACAACTTTTAGCCTATGAGCTATATGGCTAATTCTTCGAAAACCAAAGGCTGATAATTTCTCACCAAGACAACAAAGACAAGAACAAGATGCACGTTATGATTTGACAGAATATAATTTCATATTGGGGAAAAAAGGGCGATGCTGATAGAAAATACCTGCTCTTTCATTTCGTCCGAGACCTCAAGCGCCTCGCTAGGGAAACCATCCAAAGCTTGACTAAACTTTTCATAAACGGCATAAAATTTGACTGTGACCGCCTCGCTTTCCAATGCCTAAATTGACAGCAAACCAGAATATATGAAAAAAATAAAAGGAGAGAAAAAGTTAATCCTTCTATGAAAGAAGATTCTCAAAAAGTTTCAAAGTCCTAACCAGATGGATCTTGCTACCCTCATTGCAGGTTTTCAGTAATTTCTTTGCCATGAGAAAAGCCTTCTTCAAATTCCACAACCAAACAACACCAGCCTCCGGAAGCGGCTTTTCGAGGTCCCTGATCTCTTCAAAAAGCGGCAACAAGACCTTCATGCGCCTAACAATACCGCAGCATTCTTTCCTCTGCGTCCTTCGGTAATCGCCAAACCGAGCCACTGATTCAACCACCCCCACTAGTTCTTCAACCACATCCAACTTGTCCGGCTGGTTCGAAGCGCCATGCACGTTACCTTCCTCTACAATTTCCACTACACCTCCTTCTCCCTCCTCTCGCTTTACATCCATTGTCATGGATCTGCAGCCACTGCACAACCCAGAAAGCTAGGGTTTCTGGGGTTTTTATATCAAGTACTCTGCCACTGAAATAGAGGTTCTAATTATTTTCCCTCCTTTCTACCACAGCATAATAATGGCCGTGGTCGGGAAGGTTGAGGGAAAGAGAAACGAGAAGAGAAAGAAACCCTAACCCTAATATCCAGTGTGTAATTACAGGGCAGCGGTGCTTCTTTGGTGGGTGGTAAAGAAGGTTTTCGCGGGCTTTTCGGGTTTCTGTTCCTTTCGTGAGGAAATGCTTTTCGCGGAGCCTAAAATAGAAACCAACTTTTTTGAAAGGTTGTTAGTCTCGTACAACGGCTAGATAGTTCTGTATAAATATGAGGTGCTGAATTGTTAAAATTATTAAAGGAGAATCCCTCGACACGTGAGAGAAGTGTTTAAAAATAGACTTCACATTATTAAATTTATTTATTTATTTATTTTTTGGTTGGTTTATAATTTTGAGCAGTTTAAAATTACTTAATAATTACTCCATACTAACGTTCACGCAACATTTTAATATCATCAAATTTCGGCGATCTACCAATGTTTCAAACATGGGTAAGATATTTCTGTCATGGATGCTGATATAAAAAAATCAATGAATAGTAATAAAATAATTTAAGTTAAGATATTTTATGAAATTTTAATAAATGAAAGAAAAAAATTAAATAAAATATTATAAAATTAAAATATTATTATAATATAATTTATTTTGTAATTAAAAAATTAAATTATTTTTGTGTTTTATTTGAAAGTTTGAAAAAATTATAATGATTAGATAAAAAAGTTAAAAACTTGAAATTGGAAAGTGTTTATATATGAGTTATGTTTGAATGTTAAGATAAGATTTTTCATATCATCTCGCCACCCAAACGGGGCCTAAGGATTGTTTGAGAACACAAACAATTTCAAACTTCTTTTATTTCATCTTAAAATTTCTAAAATTTTCTTTTCAAATATCACTTAAATACAAATACTTTTCAATTTCAAGTTTTTAACTTTTTCATCTAATAATTACTTAATCATTATAATTTTTTTAAACTTCCAAACATTATACAAAAAAATCATACAACTTTTTCAAATTTTAAAAACAAAAATAATATTAAAAAATATTATTATAACTTTATAATATTTTTATTTAACTTTTTCTCTCTCTTTTTCCAAAATCTAATAAAACACTCACTTCATCTAATCCAAACGAGGCCATAGTGCTTATTTAGGAACACAAACCATCTCATATCATTTTATATTATCTCAAAATTTATCATAATTTCCTTCTCGAACATCACTTAAATACAAACACTCTTCAATTTTAAATTTTTAACTTTTTTATTTAATCATTACCTAATCATTACAATTTTTCCAAACTTTCAAATAAAATACGAAAATCATACAACTTTTTTAAATTTTAAAAACAAAAATTATATTAAAAAAATTAAATTCTAACAATATTTTAACTTACAATATTTTTCTTCAACTTTTTGTCTCTTTATTCCCAAAATCTAATAAAATATCTTAACACAAACAATTTCACTATTATTCACATATTTCTTATATCATTTCATTTCTCAAATATATCCTATTATTGAACTAGTTAAATGTAAAAGAAAAATTATATTATCAAGTCATTGTGTAAATCACACCTAATAAAGTGCTTATTCGAGAGTAGAATACTCAATGTGTAATATGTATCTCATGGCAAAACATAAGAAAACTAGGTTCTTCGTATAGTTTGTAACAGCCCGCTAGAAATTTAATTGTGAAATTTCTATTAATTTTAGAAATCTCGTGAAAACCCCATAAGTTTTCACGAATCCATTAATCGTATAGGTTTTTGTCTAACTACATAGTTAGTGTTATTATTTACTATGGTATCAGAAGTGTGTTTTTGATTATTGGAGATAGTTAGAAGTGTCAAAATGTATTATGATTTGTGCCATTAGAATCGGAAGGTTATTTAAAGTCTTATGGCGCAATAACATTTTTTCATATTTTCGGACAAAACGTCTGTTCAAAATTGTAGATATTATTGGATAAAAAAAAATATCTTTAGGTAATTTTCGTGAATATTATTGGGTAAAAATATTTTGAATTTATTTTTATAGATATTATTAGATAAAAATATCTTAAGTTGATTTTTGTAGATATTATTGGATAGAATATTATGAGATAATCTTTTATAGATATTTTGGGTAGGAGAAAACCACACTCAACTCTCAACTCCAGCTTTATCACCTCCCTTATCTCGTCCATAAATATGTCCAGCCAGCACCCATGAACTTATCTTCAATTACACCTTCCAATAAAAGATTATCAAACACTCTCTCTCAGACAGCTTTTAGGAGTTCTTTTGCACGCCCATTTCGAAGTTGTTATAAGTGTTTTATCATAAAGTCTCCTTCATATAAATTGTTTCTTTTTTAGTCTAGTTTACATGGATATCTTATTTGCCCCATTTGAAGATCATTTGGTCAGTAAAATATTGTGTAAACTATAAAAAGGTCATTCTGAAAGATAAACTGGAGAATATGTTATAGTTTGGAGTTTTTGACCAAGCTAATGGATAGATATTGGTCCGAAATTTTTATGGAGTATTGTTAACATGTATATGTGACTATTGGTTGAGGATTTTTGCATGATTAAAGGTTTTGATGAAAGATTTTCTTAGATTTAGAAACTTAGAAACTGGAAGAAGAAAAACAGTTTCTGTTTTGAGAAAGTTTAACTCTTTGGTGGTCTAAACCTATTCTAATGACTTTAATAATTTTATTGGAGGATCCTAAGTATCTTATATACATGTTATATTATTATTTTGAAGATATTTGATGTTAGTTTCAAAGATATGAAATTTTATGCAAAGAGATATTCAAATAAGTCAAAGTGTGGATATTCTTGGCTAAATTTATGTTTTTGTTAATTTCTAACCATGCGATCTTGAATTAGAAGCTTATATATGTTTTAGGACATCTTTTTAAACCATGTGATGGTTTGGTTTGAAGATCATATATTTATAAGTCATAGATCAAGAGATTTATCAAAACTAGTTGAGGAAAAAGTTTCTGTTTTTGGACTAAGTGTAAAACCAAAAACTCCAAATGTTATTTTGTGATTTTGGTGACTTTGGTTTGATGATTTAAAGCATGGTTGATGTTAGGATGATATTATGAATATGTTAGAAGTAAGATTTGATTTTTGAAACTCTTGGAGATGTTTTGATTTAAGGTCAAAACTTGTGATTTAAGTGCTTGGATCTTTTTACAAAAAAGTTTGGTGTTGATTATTAGCTTTTTCTAAATGGATGTTTTAAGTATGATTTTGAACTTAGGATTGAAAGATGTTTGTTGCAAAATTTTGGTTTAAGCATGAGTTTTGAAGTTGAAAAGAATTGCAACAAAAAAATAAGGGAAATGGCCTATGGATGTTTCGGACATAGTGTGTTTTCCATAGTTGTGTTTTGTTTTAAATTTTTCTGAGTTGATATTTAAGTCTAGGACAAAATTTACATGAGGAATGTAAATTTTGGAAACTTTTGGAGCTAGTATGCAAAATCCTTAAGTTATGGGTAAAACGGTCATTTTCCCACATGTAGAGAGTAAAATGAAAATTTTACTCTTTAAGTTAGTATTTTCCATATTTCAAATTATTAGTGATTTAGTTCTAACTTTTAGAATCACTAATTACAGTTCCTCGTGATCGCACTTGAAGTTTTATAAGAAACTCGGAGATCGAGGTAAGTTAGCTTTTAACTTACTAGCAATCTACTGTGTATGTGTGCTAAGTAAAGGAACTACAGTGTATGTATGTATGTTATCATATATGTCATGCCATGCCAAGTTATCACGTAATTATCTATTATACAGAATTTATTCTGTCATCAATTTTTATCTGTTACATAATATATTCTGTCATGTATTACTGTACATTACAAGTATGTCATGTTAAATATGTTGTCTATTATATGTTATGCCATGTTACGAAATGTTTCTATCTCAAGTTGGTCATGTATTTCAAGTTATATTCAAATCACGTTATGTTACGTCAGGGCTCCAGTCCTTTCGTTTTCCAGTCACGTTTCATCTTGAGTACATTCAGTTTGTGTAAAATACATGGGGCCACAACAACTGTGGAGTATGTATTTAACTGCATTGTGATGTGTAGAATACATGGGGCCACAACAACTGTGGAGTATGTATTTACACGTAGAATACATGGGGCCACAACAACTGTGGAGTATGTATTTTTCATGTTAAGTCAAGTTTGCGTAGAATACATGGGGCTACAACAACTGTGGAGTATGTATTTACACGTAGAATACATGGGGCCACAACAATTGTGGAGTATGTATTTTTCATGTTAATTCAAGTTTCAGAATAAGTTCATACTAAGTCAAGTTTCAGATCAAGTTTATGTCAAGTCAAGTTCAATTCATGTTTCAATTTAAGTTATGTCAATTATGCTATATTGTACGCTAAGTTATGCTTTAATTATTTATGAATTTAATTATGCATTTATGCTTTTACTGTCATCCATGCATCATTAGCATGTGTGGAAGTTTTTTGTTAACTTGCTGAGATTTGAAATCAAATCTCACTGTGGTAGTCCCAACTACCATTCCCCCCGAATGGTAGATCTTGTTACAGGACCTGAAGGAGGATCAGGAGCTGACCAACTAGACACAGTCGATTGAACGACGGTGCGTCGTTAATGTTAATATAGTAGTTAAATTACTACTTGTACGATAGAGTTGCATCTCCAGTACTTTTGGATCATAACTATTTTGGACTAGTATTGTGATTTTAGTTGTTCAATAGGTTTTTATGTATGGAGTATGTTTTAAGCATTTGGGATATTTTCAATTTGGTGTATAGTATTGCTAAAGAAAAAAAAAATTATCCGCTGCGAATATTGCATATTTTTATATGCATGTTAGGAACATTGCATCTTATATGTCATGAATGGGGGCAGGTAACCTTGTGTTGCATGTCTCGACGCTTCAAATTTCCGTTCGATCCCAAACGGAATTTGGGGGCGTCACATAGTTTGTATAATTCATCTACTTAAGCCTAAGGGCAAGTCTGGACACATCTACTTAAGCCTAAGGGCAAGTTTGGACATTATGAGAATTTTTAAAATTTCTCATAATTACATTTACAAATATCACTCAAATATAAAACACATTTCAAATTTAAATTTTTTATTTTTTTCATTTAATTATTATTGAAATCCAAAAATTAAAAACCCCAAAACCCTAAATCCCACACCCTAACCCCTAAACCCTATACCCCCTAAAACCCAAAAGCCCTAAAACAAACCCTAAACCCTTAAACCCAAGCCCTAAACCCTAATCTCCTAAAACTCTAAAACCCCAAGCCCTAAACCCTAACACCATAAACCCTAAAACCTAAATTCTAAGTCCTAAATTTGAAACCCAAAAATCTACCCTTAAAGCCAAAACCCCAAGCCGCTAACCCCCAAACCCTAAAACCCAAATCCCATGAACTCTAAACCCCTAACCCTAAACCCCTAAACTCTTTTTGCTGGTGGGAGCTAATTAACTTCTTATAGTGGGAGTTAATAAGTAGCTTGCAACTTCCTCACCCATGTTCAAATGGATTATGAGATATTCATTTACTAATATCTCTCACTTGTCCACAATGGATGTTGCCGAAGCATGCGACTCATGATAAGGCAATGGTAGGAGTAGATCAATCGTGCCACATATTGTTTGTGGTAGAATCCGAGTTGTTGAGAGCCTGGCCCAAGACCAAAGACTTGAGTTGATGAGAGCCTGGCCCAAAAGTGTACAAAACATGACGTTAACAGTGGCGTTATCTATGGGATTGGTCATAGATTTCATGTGTCATTCATATGTCTACGACAACCTGTTCTCAGATGACTTGGGGTAAGAGGAAGCAACATCAATAAACATGGATGCAAGATTAGCTACAATGGAACAATTGGTGACGTTAAGTCCATAAACACTAGAGGGAATGGTGACGTGGAGGAGGAGAGGATGAACATGCAAAAAGAGCTGCGTAACCTTAAAGAAAAGTACGAGGAAATGGTGAGAAAGATGGGCATCTCATCATCGGTGGACCACTACTCATGGTGAGAAAGAGCCTAAATGCATACTTGTCTAGGTTCAACAAAGAGCGCATGATGACAGATGACTAGGACAAAAAGATAACTCTGGCAGTACTACTAGGAGTAGTATGACCTCAGTCCTAGTTCATAGTAAAACTAGCAAGGAGGACCCCAGCCACACTGCAAGAGTTCAAAGATCTAGCTGACAACTTCATCAACATCGAAGATATGCTCCACGCCTTGACCGAGCCAAGGAACAAAGAACTAGAGTGGGCGTATAAGAAAGGTAGGGCCTTAACCAAGGGCAAAGCTTGTGAGAAGATGTATCAAGGGCTGCACAACGGGAGGAGAGAACAAACCCCCTCAAGGGTTTGGGATTTCAGCTTGACTGGTCAGTGCTTGCCATCCAAAAGGACGACCGCCTGCCCAACCAAGATGACTGCTACAAGGGCAATAACTGCCGCCACTGCACCTACCACCAGTCCACTACTCATAACATTGAAAGACTATCACTCTTTGAAAAGGGGAAGGGACCAGGTGTATCAGCCAAGGCAAAGGGAGGTCCCGGGATGAAAGAAAGCCTAAGGCGAAGAGAAGTCAAGCAAAGGCCCCCCCGCGTGGTCGCCCTAGTCGCCATGTCAGGGAGGACCTCCATTGGGGGAGATTAGCACCATCGCATGGGGGTTCGCGGGCAAAGGTGAAAGGCACATACGCTAGAGAGGCTCGACACCGAGAAGTGTACTCGGATGAGTACCACCCCGCCAAGTATCGAAGGAGCAAGTCGGCTCCCATAATCTCCTTGGGAGAAGGTGACAAGGAGGGGGCCCTTTACCCGCATGACCCCCTTGTAGTGATCATGTTGGTCGCCAACTTCACTACAAGAAGGATTCTCGTCATAACAGCAACTTAGTAGACATCCTTTTCTAGTAGGAAGCCTTCACTTAGATGTAGAGGTGAAAATTTAAACTGGTAAACCGAAAAATCGGCCCGGACTGGTTGGTCCGAGACAGGTTTCTACATTTTAAAAAACAGTTAAATCCGATCCGGTTTCAGTTTTTGGCTTTTTGGGACTGGACCAAACCGAATTATAAAATATATAAGTTAATTTTTTATATTAGATAAAATATTATATATATACTTTTTATATATAATTATATATAAAATAATTTTATACTACAATTTATAACATAAAATCTTAAATGTTAAATATACATTTTTTTGATCATATGTTATTAATATACAATATATATATGTTAATTACATTTTATGATCTAATAAATTCTCAACATATTCTGTTTGATAAATACATAATATATTAGCAATACTAATATAGTATATTAATTATATTTTGTTTTAATTAATTAGTATACATTCAAAAATTATATATATTTTTAATAACATTGGCACTTGATTAAAACTGAAAAATTGGACCAAACCGGACTGGAACTGGAAAAATTGGAAGTACCGGTTTAGGAGAGTAACCGGTCTGGGATTAGTTCTTGAAAATGCAAAAAGAGTGTCAAAACCGGTGTATATCGGTTCAATTCAAAAATTTGTACAAAATCGAACTGGATCGAACCGAACCTATTACACCCCTACCCAGATGCCTACCCAGATGGGGATAGACGCCGCTCGAATCCAGCCAGCCAACTCTCAATAACCTGAAGGCGATCACCTCCACCTTTTACCTGAAGATGAAGTTCCCAACCTGTCGAAGAATTGGGAGATCTGAGGAGAACAAGTCCTAGTGCGAGAGTGCTACGTGGAGGATTTAAAGCCCAGAGCTAGTGAGGTACACATGGGTCACCCCCTGGCCATTTAAGAAGATGAAGCCTCACATGAGGAGGTCAGCGAAAGAGGTTAGATATGCACCTCGCATGAAGTTTCAACCAATCTTCATCAACGACTTCCCCTGCTGGGCTGGATGAGGAATGAGGGGCACATATCACAATTAGCAAAGGGAGCAAATCGCCTCACTCCTTCAAGTTTTGTAATTTGTAATTTACATGTCTGTCAGTTGTGTAAACTCTATTAAAAGCATGAATTTTTCAAGAATATAATATGTAAATTCGATATCTCCATCAACATAAGTCTCTATCAATTGAATCTTCAACAACTTACCTCCCTGCTGGACACCAAAGGGATAGATCATGCCTAAATGCTACTTTATCCTACCTGCAGTAGGGTGTGGGTCCACCTTCAGCTGCCCGACAACATACCTTTCTCATGAACATCAACAGGTGGGAGTGGGTCTAGTTCCAGACTGCCTAGTAACTTATCTCCCAACAAGGCTCCAATGGGCAAGATAAGCCTTAAAGCCACCTTTTCCCTCTCGTAGGGGAAAGCAATCTTGCCCTTTGGCCATCTGAAAACTTACCCCGACCTCCGCTACGATGAAGAGTGAGATCAGCACTAGCCTGACCCTTAGTTACCTTCTCTGTGATGCCAACGGATGAGAGTGGGTACAATCTCAAACTGCTCAAACAACCTACCTCCCTGCAAAGTAAATAGGCAGGTTCACCTCCCCCTCCAGGCAACCCAACTCCCTCCCACAGTGGAGAGCAAGCTCATCCTTTCAGTTGCCAGAACAAATTATCCTATCCCCATCATAGCGAAGTGTGGATTGGCTGCTCAGTCTTAATGCCTAAGGTTGCTTTATCCCTTCTGCAGGGAAGTGTGGGCCAGTTCTTGACTGCTCAACACTTACCTTCCTTGTGAGCATAGGCGGGAGTAGGTTCGGCCCCATATTGCCCAGTAACTTACCACCCTGTGGGGCTCCAGAGAGTGAGGTGAGCCTTAAGGCCATTTTCTCCCTCTCACAGGATAGAGCGGATCTGGCTCTCTGGCCACCTGAAAACTTACTCTGACCTCTGCCATGACAAAAAGTGGGATCAACGCTAGTCTGGCCCGCACTTACCTTCCTTGTGATGCCAACGGTCGAGAGCGAGCTGAGTCACAAACTGCTCAAACAACCTACCTCCCAATGAGGACTGACAAGCAGGACCAACCCTAATGGAGGTCTAACCTCTCCACGGAGGAGAGTGGGTCCAGCCTCTTGGCTACTTGAACAACTTACCCGGCCCCATTACAGTGAAGTGCAAACCAGCTTCTCAGCTATCTAACAGACTACCTCCTGGGGACTAAAGGGCCTAAGGCATCACAACCTCTCCCTCGACGGAGTGCAGATTTAGTCATTCGACTACCCGACACAACTCTGGAACGCTATCTCCCGTAACATAAAATCTCCAATTTTCACCACACCTCAGTAAGACAATTCAAGTTTGTGAATTTTAGAAGTTACTTATACTAACTGTTTGACTTTTGCTGTTTGAACACACCACTCCTACTTATCTTCTCGATGAGGACCAACAAGTCAGTCCAGCCTTAAGGTAGCCTGGCCTGTCTCAACTGCCCCAACATAACCCAAGGCGAGTTCAGCCTTAACGAGCTACTTGACCCCCTTGCCTAGCGCAAAGATCAACAAGGTGAGCAGTGCATCTGAAGAACTAAGTTGAGTCACTTGCCTTCAGAATGCCTAGCGTGTCACCATTTTCAGGAAAAAATTAACAAGTGGGAAAGGTCAGGGACTGCCCAACCACATTCATGAGCACTCTGTGCGGTCAAGACCATCTCCAGCCTAACTCCAGCTATGTGTTGAAGTAGCTAATTGTGTGACAACTCACCTTCCATGAAGAGGAACTTGGCTCAAGGCATCCCGACCTCTCTCCCCAAGGAATAGAGGTCCAGTCACCCTTCGGAGCGATTTAACTCCCTAAGGTTGTGGTTATTCAATTACAAAAAGAAAGAAGAGGGGGGGGGTCAAGCTCACTATTGAATTACCCATGGTGCCAACAGTGACATCTCTTACCCGACACGCCCACTTGAAGCCTACAGAATATATGTGCAAGGTATAAGTAGGAGAAAGCGAAAGAAACGAGCTTAAGAAGTGGTCGGTGAGGAGAGGCTTAACCCCTGTCTCCACGAACTAAGGAGACAAGGAAATCAGGGTTTCAGCAGACCCATCAAGACGGCCAGCGAAAAAGTAAAGCAAAGGCAGCAAACTAAAATGTAGACAACAAAAAGAGAAAAAAGAAATAAAACGCAAGTTATTCACAATTGAAGTGTTTACAAAAATGAAAAAAGAATTGGAAAATCACATAGAAGGAAACGAGCTTAAGACGCAAGAGAAAACGAAGGAAACAAGCTTAAGAAGTGGTTGGCGAGGAGAGGCTTAACCCCTGTCTCCGCAGACTACTAAGACAAGGAAATCATCAGCGGACTCATCCGGACAGCCAATGAAAAAGTAAAGTAATGGCTGCAAACCAAAACGCACGACAACAAAAAGAGAAAGAAGAAACAAAACGCAAGTTCATTCACAATTGAAGTTTTTACAAAAAGGAAAAAAAAAAAAGGAAAATCACATCAAAGTGTTACAAAGAAGGAAATACAAAATTATGAAGGGGGTGTCAAGATCCGCCTCAAACTCAGTGGGATTGACCTCTGGAGCGTTAAGGGTCGCCTCGGGCACGGCAACATTGACCTCTGGAGCATCAAGGTCCGTCTCAGGCACAATGGGGTCGACTTCAGGAGTGACAAGGAACGGCCCCCTTAGGATTAGCCACAGAAGCATCAGGGTCGGAAGGAAAGGCATTGAGGATCCTGTCTCAGCCCAAATTACAACCATGCTTATGGGCGTCAGGATCTGGAATGAGCTCGTAGACGTCGAGGGCTCACAAATGTGCCTCGAATGCCCTTGAATTCGTCCGAGGGTTCTCAATGACATAGTCCCACATCCTCTTGAGGCCTTTGATGTACCTGTATGCCCAAGATTGGTCACGAAAGAATAGGGTTGACCTCAACTGCCCTTCTAGGTGGGAAACAACCTCCGGGACTTGGGATATATCACTCCATAAATCCGCAATGACAATGTTTGGGGTGGCCATCTTGGATTTTCTCCAACTCCTTTGAAGCCTCTTCGGACCTCGTCTTCTCGTAGTCAGCTACGGCCTGAGCGGCCGACAATGAGTCCTCCCCCCTTTAGAGCGTCTAAGAGGGATCAACATTCTTCTTCTAGCAGCTTGAGCTACTATGCCTCAGAGTCTTGGCGGCCCCTCAACTTAGCGTTCTCCACTTGAAGTTGTTGCAGCAACTCATCGAGGGCCGTCACCGTGGTTGTCAACATGTCAACCGACTCCTAAGCTGAGATGGTCACTGTCGAAGCTGTCAAGACGTCATTACGAGTCAGCTCGGCCTACTCCATCGTCGAGGCCAACTCAGTCTTCAAGGTCTTCCGCCACTGATGAAGATGCTCGACCCATTCTTGACTCTATGAGCATGCAAGCTGCGCCCCGCCAGCTCAATCTCCAGGTTCCCTTTCTCCTCTCTCTCTCTGCGTGCACAACGGTGGGCCAATAGGTTGGGTTCTCCTATTCAACTACCTTCTTTCTACTCACTATGAAAGCGACTAATTGATTTGCTCCTTGTCACCAACAAAAAATTGAAAGGAAAAAGATAGATCAATGAGAAAAAAAAGAAAAAAAAAAGAAAAAAAAAAGAACCTTAGTGAAGAAGCCCATCAGGGACTTAGTCATCCACTCTAGAGACTCTGCCTGAGCTCTCCCAGCTTCAGAACGGGTGGACAAAGGGATGGCCTCCACTAGGCATCCGCTGGAGATGGCCACGCAACCACCTACACTCTCAATTGCGCCCACAACCTCCTTAGTTGAGCCAATGACTAAAGAATGAAAAGGGCCCTTAGTGGCGAATGGCTGCTCCTCTCTAAGAGTCGGGCACTCCCTTTCCTCACTAGAAGCGCGCAAACCTCCTTCCTCGGACCTTGTATCCATGGCAACATCCATCTTAGCAGCTGGCGAGTCGGCGACAAACTATGGAGAGGCTAGAGGGACTGGTGCCTCAGCTGCATGGTCAGAGACTGTGGCCAAATTCAAATTGGCTCCCCCTTCAAAAGCCTGCTCAACTAGCTTCTCGACAAAGGTCGTCGTATGCTCGACGACAACAATAGCAAGCATGGCACCCTCTCCGACGGTTTCGATGCGAAAAGGCTTAGCTAAAGGCGCTCTCGCCTCGTTTAGGCTAGTTGTCTCCCTTTGGTTTGCGCAGAGGATTCAAACAATGGACTGGGGGAGCTAGGCGCAGAGCAGGCATCGCGGGCAACGACCGTCGCACCTCGACCACCTTCGATGATTGGCCTGAAGGGAATTGAGGAGGGAGTTGCGTATGACAGCAGGGCTGGGGGAACGTTTCCTCGCTAGGATGGCTGGCGACCGAAGGGGGATCCCACGATTGCCAAAGATGGTATGGCTAAGGGGAGGCATAAGTGCCATTATGTTTTCCTCCCCGAGGTAGGCTTCTGAAAGAGCAACGTTTGGGTAATTCTTCACACATTCCCTTGACGATAGACATACGGCGCAACTCGTTTGTGGAAGTCGCACTGCCTTGTCATAAGCGACAACCCTATAGGGTCCTAATTGGGAACTCCGCATGGTTTATTTGCTCGATGGGAAATTCTCATCCTCAGTCCGGCATGAAGAAAAACTTCTTGGTCCAGTTTTTGACCTTGCAGTATCGAGGTTCGAGGACAACAAGAGTGTGCATCACCCTAAAACTGCAGAGATTCCCATCACGCCTTATAAAGTTGTGGGTCAGAAGGAATTCGTGACTAGTCAATTTGATGTGCTCTGGGTCAGACTTCAACAAGCCACGTCGCCACAAGATGCAACAACATATTAGAATCTGCCAAGCATTTGGGTGAGTTAGAGGAAGCCAACCCGATGTGGTCCAACACGTCGCAGATGGGGTGAGAAAATGGTAACCTTAACTCGCAAGAGAACATACTGAGGAAGAGGGCAACATGTGAGGCGGAGCCCTTAATGTCAGCTACCCCTTTCCATGACCAAGAACCTTAAAGACCACATTCTCAGGGACGTGGTAGGTAGAAATTAGCGATGCCAAGAAGTCAGGGGTGGCTTCTGAGCAGCAGTGATAACCAGCAAGGGTTTGTTCAACAATACGAACCTCAGGCCTATCTAGCTCCCCAAGGATCTTGCATTGGATGATATTATTGGAAGCCATTGGAGTTGAGAACAAAGACAGTAACAGAAAGAATGAGGAGTCAAGAGAGAAAAAATGAGAAAGTTAGGATGCAAGGATAATGCAAATTTGGTAAAGAGGGAACGAGAAGAACAAGATGAAACTTATATAGAAAAGTGACGGTTGGTTTTCCACCCCCACGAATGAAACGTGGGATACTGAATGATTCACATCCATGGGAATACGTGGCATGACGCGACGTGGAGAGAGCCGCCTAACAACCATTGAAAGGGACAAAACAAGCACAATCAAATGCAGGAAACCAACCGTTAGAAAATGTGCTAATAAAGTCAGGAAGGGAGCCATCGCATATCTCATCAAATGACGAAAAGACCTAATAAAGGTGACCTTGGGCCTGACACGTGGAAAAGCCGGGAAGTGAAAAGGTCACGCCCTCCAAGGAGAAAGGATTTCAAATGACAATGGTTGCATAAAGGTATGGAGACAAAGGCAATAAGAAATTTTCATCGAACTAGTCCAATAGAAATTGGCAAAGTAATTGTAAAGGGATTTTTCTTTGGCCTAGAAGACAAGCCCAAACATAGTGAACTTGGCCGAACTAGGCGGCCGCTCGGCCCATGACCATAATCACATGGGAAGACCCTTTCCCCCTACAACGCCTAGTATCAGATAGTATTGTATAGACAGGTAAGCAAGAAATGCATAAAGGCCTTGATCTACTGACAGTGGAGGATGAGCTTGACGGTGTGCCACCCACAGGATGGAAGGGACATGGAGCTATGCTACATTAATTGTTTCACCCCAGAAGTCACGCCACATTAATGGAATCTGACTAAAGGAACTGGTGAGAGAACACATCCCCTAACACGAAGTATGGGCAATTAACTCTCAAAAATCTAGTATAAAAGGCAATCCACAAGTACAAAGAACTCTCTCTAAACTCTCTATTCATACAACTTCTAAATAAAGTTGTATTGTTTTCCATATTTTGTTTAGAAGTTTGAAAAAATTATATTAGGTTTTAGGAAAAAGTTATCCCTTCTGACAAGGTTTCGATTGTTTTTATTTTTTAACTTTATAATTAAGGAAATATTTTTAATGATGTTGTGAATTTTTTTTTTAAGTTTAAGGGGATTAAAAGACTGCATTAAAAAAAAAAAAAAAAAAAAAAAAAGAGGATTACATGTCTTGACCCAGAATCGGGACCCATTGTCGATAGACGTAGCACTACCTTAGGTTTTATTTTTGGATAATAATTAAATGAAAATTTGAAATTAAAAAAAAATTATATTTAAATGATATTTGGAAATGAAATTATGAAAAGTTTTAAGAATATCTTAAAATACCTCATTACCCAAACTATACCTTAGAGTATCTTATAATTTTTTGAATAGTAATAAAATGCTTTAGGGAGAATATTTTATTGAGTTATGAGAAATGATAGAGAAAATTTTAAATAAAAATATTATAAAATTATAAAATTGTTTGAATGTAAATTTTTAATATGGTTTTTATTTTAAAATTTATAAAATTGTATTAAGAGTGCTACCTGCACCATACGGTGAGGGGTAGCCTCTTCCCTGCATCCCACATGGGGCGGGTGGCGGGGGTTTTCAACCCAACCCCTGCTGGGTTGTCTATAAATTATTTTTTGGTCTATATTTTTTTTAAACCCAAATTATAACATAATTTAATTTCTAAATTAAAATTTATACATTCAAAAATAATATAAACTCATTAGTTTATTTTGGATTGTCTTGACTTCCTAAACCAACTTTTATACATGAGGCTAAGGTAATACCTAAAAAATGTGGGACTTGTTGGATCTCCTATACTAATATTTATATAGGAGGTTAAGATAATCCATTAACTTGAATTCAATTTCATGTTTTTAACAAATTGTATATATCTATATACAGTATATTTACATAAATTACTTATATAAATATTACAAATATAATTTTTTTATCTTAAATAGAGGAGGGGTGCAAAGTGAGGGACGGGACAGGACTCCGTTGGGGTCAATCTACCCCTGCTAAAGGTCTTCCATGCGGGGTGGGTAAGGGCGGAATATCCACCCTTAAATTATATTGATTTTTATGTTTTATTTTAAAATTAATAAAAATTGTATTGATTTTTATATTTAAATGATGATTATGTAATAATTATATAAAAAATATTAATTTATATTTAAATCATATTTAAAATTAAAATTATCAAAATTTTCAGAGTCGAAACAAACCGTGAAAACAATCTAGATTCTCGACCTTAGGAAAATTCGTAGGGTACACAAGCTAGCTTGTTTTTTGCGCGTGGAGCCCAGTTGCTGAAAAGATGGCAGTGGATCTTTGAGGTCGACATGCGGTGTCATACGTGTAATTATGGAGTTGCGGTGTCCTGAAATATAAATATAAACACATCGTACTTTTTGTAACATATTTTATAATGATATTTTAAAATAAATAGTATTATTGTCAAATTTCGTATAAAAATAATATTATTTTATAAAAATCTCGCTTCCTACTTCTATCTATGCTCAGCTGCCACGCACTATCTGCCACGTTTCACTCTCCATATGTCAGTCCGACCCTTTAATGGCCAGCTATCGATTTCTGAAGATAGTCCACCCATCACGCATCCTACCCCAAATGCCAACCTTCCAAATTACCACTATCTTTATCAATAGTAACCCACTAATGCATAATTGTTCTCCAATTTGTAAAAATATCCGTGTTTGGGCACTGGTCCTGGCTCTGATTCTGTTTGCCTGACAGACAGAGATGGCCCTCATGAATCTTTAATCAGGTAAGAGAAATACCCGCCACGGAAAACAAAGTTCCCATTTTTTTACGCAATTTTGAGGTGGGTTTTGATCCATAACTGATTTCCACCCCCCACCCCACCTATTGCCATCAGCACCCATAGCTTTTCTTTGTCATTTCTGTGTTTCTGGTGGCCTTAAATGGAGTTTTTCTTTGAAGATATTTTTGTACCATCGTGTACCTGGATAAGAACGTGGTGTAGGATTGATAGCGAGTTTCTGAGTGATTCTTGTCGTTGACGTGGTTTAGATCTTTTTGTGTCAAGTTGGGAGGTTTCTAGCGATTTCTAGGTTATCCGTAGATAGAGATGTTTTTAACTTCCGCAAATAATTTATGTCAGTTTCTTACAGTAACAGTAATGGTCGAATTTTAGCGCAATTTTTACATTCTTGTGCCTTTTTTTTTTTTTTTTTTGTTGTTTGGGGGCGGGGGGGGGGGGGGGGGGGGATTGGATTTTCACATGAGCCAGCTGTCTTAGAATCTAAGATGTTTGTCTTGTTACTCGAATAAAAATCTGTCCTTTTTCTTTCTTTCTCCTTCAGATAGTCGTGTCTCTCTCAGTATGTGAGGTTCCTATTGATATTGTTGAATTTTCCAGTTTATAAGTGCCTCGGGAGCGTAAAAATATTGGGTTATTGCTCAAGAATGATCGAAATGAAAGAGAAGAAATTCCTCACTGTGGCACCCTTCGAATGTGCTTGGAGAAAGGATTTGAAGTTTCGGGAAGCCGGCCGGGGCTGTGTAGCTTTTGAAGCTTTTGCTCACAACGATGTTACCCTGGTGTTCCGGGAGAATGTGGGAAGCCAGCACTACCATTACAAAAGAGATAATAGTCCTCACTATACAATCATATTAGGTAGTCACAGGAATAAGAGGTTGAAAATTGAGGTAGATGGGAAAACTGTGGTTGATGTGGCGGGTGTTGGGCTTTGCTGTTCTTCGGCGTTTCAAAGCTATTGGATCAGTATCTATGATGGGTTGATTAGCATTGGCAAGGGAAGATACCCTTTTCAGAATCTTTTCTTTCAATGGTTAGATTCGAACCCGAATTGTAGTGTTCGGTATATTGGGCTTAGTAGCTGGGATAAACATGTTGGATACAGAAATGTGAATGTATTGCCGTTAACGCACAATCATATATCTTTGTGGAAGCATGTGGATTGTGGTGAAGTAGAAGGTGAGGAGGATGGGGAAGAAGAACTTAAAGATGAATTCATGGGGTATGCGAACTGGGGTCTTGAGAATTTTCTTGAGAGTTGGGAGTTATCGGATATGGTTTTCGTTATTGGTACCGAGGAAAGGCATGTACCTGCTCACAAGGCTATCTTGGTAGCATCTGGTAATTGGCCTTTGAGTTCGTCTGAAGATGTTGTCCGGCTGCATGATGTAACTTATCCAGTTCTCCATGCACTTCTTCAATATATCTACACAGGCCAGACCCAGGTACATTAATTTTCTAAATTTCGATTGCTTTACTTTCTAGTCGCTCAAATATGGCAACTGTAACTTTGTTATGGAGACTTATACAATAACAATGGTCGGGTCTATGTTTAATGCAGATTCCAGAGTCACAACTTGGTCCCCTGAGGGCTTTGGGCTTGCATTTTGAAGTGATACCATTAGTGAAACAGTGTGAAGAGACCATGGAAAGGTTTAAACTAAATAAAAAGTTGTTTGACTCAGGAAAGAGCGTGGTATTATCATATCCAAGCAGTCAGCCCCACTGTTGTGCAACCTTCCCCTCGGGACTTCCAGTAAATGTGCAAAAGCTCAAACAATTGCTCTTAACCGGAAAATATAGTGATGTGAAGATCGATATCGAGGGTCATGGTTTTGTTGCCCAGCCACATAAAATTGTTCTTAGTTTATGGAGTTTTCCATTTGCAAAGGTGAGCCAAATTCATTCTTGTGTGACTCCCTCGCCCCTTTCATGACATAAAGGATCTTTTATGATGAAAAGTTCCGAACCTTCAATAATTGCAATCTTCCTGTAGTCTTAGCAATTCCCTTCTGAACAGGGACAGCTAGTATTTTCTGTCTGGTGAACTGGATTCATATGAAATAAATAATTTTAAATGGGTTAGATATTTTATGTGCTTCAATTATTAAAAAAAAAATGTACCAATTGAAATTGTGTAATAATCTTTCTGAGCCCCATAATTATCTTTTATTTAATGCTTGTAAAATTCAAAATTTTTATGACTCGACTACGTTCCAATAAATTTATGACAAACCACAGATAATCCTTTTGTATCTTAAATGGGGCAAAAATGTGAATTTTCTTTCAAATTCTATTCTCTTGGGTCGAACAATGCTGGTAATCTGCTTGTGTCCATATCCAACGCACGGGTGGTTAACAGAAACTACTAGAAAAGTGAGGCATATAGATTTAATGGAGTAACAAGTTTTTTTTTATGCACGTACTTTGAAAGATGACATTTTAATAGTTCATTGCTCCTTGTGCATCTGGTTGGTTTTTCTTTTACCGATTCACATGATTCTCTATTAAACAAAAAGTTGAACTGGCAGATGTTCACTAATGGAATGAGTGAAACCATGTCCTCAGAGGTTTCGTTAAGGGATGTGTCACCAGAAGCATTCAAAGCTATGCTCGAGTTCATGTATGGTGGTGAACTTGATATGGAGGCAATAATGGGTTCTGGTGCCTTATTGCTCCAACTTCTACTTTTGTCCGATCAATTTGGAGTTGGTCTTCTCCATCAGGAATGCTGCAAAATGCTTTTAGAATGCCTTTCGGAGGTAGATTGGTAACCCTTATCTTGCCTCATAATTTAGTTTTCTGATAGTGGTTAAAATCATCATTTTTGTCTGTTATTATTACAGTAAGTTACTTCTATGACTAGAAGTAAAAGACGGACAAGTGACTTGGGGTTCCAGACTTCTGAAAAAAAAAAAAGAAGAGAAAAGATCCGCTTTGTGTGAATGAGTTATTAAATATTGATACCTCTCATGTACATATTACATGCAGGGATGGAGTACTCCTAGTGGAAGAAGGTCATACAACGAGTTTTTCTATTATGCACAAGTTTAATGGACGAGGAAGCAGACAGTTTTGGCAAAGTAATTGGACTGTTGCTTTTTCAAGCTAACCATTGAACTTTGTTGCAGGACTCAGTATGTCCAATTCTCGAAGTGGTTACATCAATACCATCATGTAAACTTCTCGAAGAAACATGCCAGAGGAAATTTGCAATGCACTTTGATTACTGTACAACCGCAAGCATTGACTTTGTCTTACTAGATGAGACAATTTTGAGCAATATCATTCAGGTTGGTTCTCACTTTTCATGTCACTTCTTAGTTTTGATATTGGTGTTCTAGGATTAAGATAGCTAGATAAGAGCAGATGTACTCTCCTTGGAAGAAAAGTGTGCTAATAACCAAAAAATAGAAAAGAACGATGCTCCACAAATGGAGTATGGTTCCAGCTTGATGAGTGGTATAATGATCGGTTTGGTAACTTAAGTGTACTGGACTGAAGAGCGTTTGTCACACAAGTATACCATGTTGGTTAGTTGTTGGAGAAAATGCTGAGAATGTTCTCAAATACCTTGATTGCAATTTAGATGTTTGGACCCATTTATTTCGGATGTTGAGATAGACTACCATTACTTGGAGTTGAGAAAGGAGAATTCCATCTTAAGCTAAAATCACAAGTACAAAGTAGATATAAGAATACTCTTGTGAATCATTTTCTTTCTGATAGTTTGGGCATCCTAGTAATAATTCTCTTAAAAACTCTATATCTGTACTTCTGAAAAGTCAGTTGTTAATATTTAATATTGTGTACTCTACATTGTGGGTATTACAGCATCCAGATTTGACAGTCACTTCTGAAGAAAAAGTTCTCAATGCAATCTTAATGTGGGGCTTGAAAGCAAAGGAATTTTATGGATGGGAGATGGTGGATGAGCTGATTATAACTTCAGCCCCTAAACAGCTTTTTGGGGAAAGGCTTCAGTCAGTTCAGGATCTGTTGCCATTTGTGCGATTTCCATTACTTCCACATGCTTTACTTAAGAAGGTATTAATGCCCCTTGATATAGAGAGTTATCCGCCAGTGTACTGAATGTTTCTGTTCATTATTTTTACTTCATTTGTATTTGTAATGATTTTTCAGTTGGAGAAGAGCAGCATTAGCAGGCATATTTATAATTTTGATAATCTTGTAAGTTATTTCATTTTTTTTTTAAATTTTTCCTGATTGCACTATTTGGTGAGCATATGGAACTTTTGTTTCCTACTGATTTTCTTCAATGCTAATGTCACAGGTGAAGGAGGCCATCTATTGTGTAGAATATAGATTGGCCAGGCCAGAAGATGGTCAAAAGTAAGTCAAAAAAGTATATTATGTTTGTGTTATTGATGGTTTCTGATCTCTGGATGCAAGGGGCTTCCCTGTAATGGCTTAAATTGTTACTTTTATCTAAGAAAGATCCATAAAGCATGATGACAATAGTTTATTTGCCTGCCAAGGACAATGAATTTGGCTAAGATTCCTACCTATCAAAATGGCTAATATTCTTTCCGTGGACACTTTTAAAGAGCATTTAGCTGACATTGTCTTTTGTATTATTTCGTTCTGTAAGGTAGAGCCAGAATGTATAACAAAGAGTCTGGCTGATATCCGTTCTGTAGATCTTCAAATACAAGTTAGCTGACACCGTCTTCCTTTTGCAGTGTGAGATTTCAACATCGGCGATCTAGTTATAAGGAGCTCCAATACATCTGTGATGGAGACAGCAATGGAGTTTTGTACTTTGCAGGCACATCATATGGGGAACATCAGTGGGTAAATCCCGTTCTGTCTAAGGTAAAATTCTTAATTCTTCTTTCTTTCCTGTCAGTTTCTTGTTCTTCTTCCCCAGTTTTTTCCTCGTATCAAGATCTTGATAGGTTATCAATCATTTTTAACACAGCTTCCAATCCCTTGTAAATTTGAATTTTTCAGAGAATCACCGTCACAGCCAGCAGTCCCCCTACAAGATACACTGATCCCAAGGTTTTGGTCTCAAGAACTTATCAGGTATAATGAATGAAATTTTTTTTAGAAGTTTGTTGCACCATAAGCTTCTCTAAACGGTAACTGAAAACTATTTCCCTATGTAAGGGAACGTCTTTTGCTGGGCCTCGCATGGAAGATGGACATAAATGTGCATGGTGGGCAGTGGACATTGGTGAAGAACATCAGGTTTCACTCTCTTTACTTACTCAGTATAATGTTAGAGTATCAGACTATTAGTGATCTTCTTCTGATGTCACAAAATATAATCGGTGTTCTTCACACCAAGTTTCCTCTTCCAGGCACCATAGAAGAATGTCATTATCAGTAGAGCAGCATGCTTTTAATAGCATATAGAAATTGACCATCAGCTTTGTTTGGGCCTTGTTAGATGATGGTATCATGCCCCCAATTCCATGAACTCAATTAAGCTTATGTGACACCCAGTTTGGGCTGATTCCTTTCTTGATTAGTGAAGGTCCTGTCTTTGAGTTTTAAGCCCATAAAAATTTAAAATGGGGAATGGAAGCTCATACTCTGGAAGCAAGAGGATATTGGGAGAAGTTGAATAAAGAAACTAGCTGAATAAAATCAAATCAAATACTACAATTTGATTAGGGTGGCAAAAGATGGCAGTTGTAGAGAGATTGTCGGTCTAAGTTATGGTTTTTCCTGCAACAACTTCATTTCATCAGGGTGTAAAAGATGCTTTTAATTATGTCTCTTAATGTATCCTGATGCAAGAGGTTATTGATGCAGCTCATGTGCAACTACTACACTTTGAGACAGGATGGGTCAAGGGCTTTTATGAGATCTTGGAATCTCCAGGTACAGGCACCATCTCCCGGATATAGGATCAAATTTTCTTCTTTTCTTTTTCTTTTATATTTGTTCTTTTTTTCAGAATGTTAAATATATATTTTTTTACCTGAAACGCTAATGCGGGTGAAATATTTACAGAAATGTCTTTCTCATGGATTTATATTTCAGGGCTCTCTGGATGGGAAGACTTGGACAAACTTGAGAGTACATGAGAATGACCAAACAGTGTGCAAAGCTGGTCAGTTTGCATCGTGGCCTGTGGTTGGACCAAATGCTCTCCTACCCTTTAGATTCTTAAGGGTTATTCTGACCAGCCCCACCACTGATGTTTCTAACCCCTGGAACTTCTGCATTTGCTTCTTAGAACTTTATGGTTATTTCCACTAGTTTCACGGGAATTACGTGCCTCCCTGACTTCTGTATCATACTTGGTACTATCCCCACATCGTGTACATTGGCTTGGTTGTGCGAATAAAGCAAGAATAAACTCTCAAAAGTCATTTTATTTGCATCCTACACATTGGGCCAAACATAAACTCAACGCATGACCAATTTTTTCATCCAATACTTCAGTAAATCTTGTAATAAAGTAGTGCATCGAAAATATTTCGAAGATGGCTAGCCAGAACCGTGACGGTTAGGTTTGGTGAAAAAGACTAAGCTTCAGGTTAGCAAGTAGAAAATTTTTTTGGCAACGAATAATTTGGTCGAAGAGGTAGTTACCTTTTGATTTTCTCGCCTTTCCCCATAATTTTTTTCCTTTTCTTTTTAAATATTTTCGATAGGATAGATAGATACGGTATCACATACTGGCACACAGGCCTGCAACCCGATCCACCAAAGGCAGTTTTGGGTCCGACCCGAACCATAAACTAACTGAGGGTAAAACGGTTTGATTTGACCCGGCATGTTGCGGGTCGGGCCAAAACTTTCAGAACTGCATCATTTTACCTCGTTTTGCTTTCAGTTCTTCTACAGGCAGTCTATTTAGCGCACACCTTGCGCACCCTCATCGATGTGGCAGTATAATTTAAAAATTAAAAAAAATGCCCTTGAGCCTAGAACAAAATTTGGAGGAAAAAAAAATTGAATCTGGGTTTTGCACAAACCAATTTTCATTTCTCTCTCTCGTCTCCGCACGTCTCTCTCGCCACCAACACTGAATCTGGGTTTTGCACTCACGTTTCTCTAACTTTCTTGCTTCCTGTATTGATGTGAGGAAGATAACACTTGGAAAAATAGAAATCGTAGATCACAAAAATGCTTATAAGTTGTTGAGGTCGCCGGCGCTGCCTTCCTTGGGTATTCTCGTCTTGGCTTTCTGCTTCTTCTTCGCTGGAACCTTCTCGTCAGCCGGCTTCTTCTCTACCTTTCCCAGCGCCATTGATAGACTAGAGAGAGTGCAGTGTGAAACTTCAAGACGAGACAGATGTGGCAAGGCTCGGGAAAGAAAGCAAAAGTTCTGAACTTTGATGGATGGGACGTTTAATTAAATCCGTGGCAACCAGCTGGTTTCATGCGCAAGGGTTCACAAAATGGTCTGGATTTAGCCTTTTCCTTTTGCTTTCCCCTTCTTCCTTTTCTAAGCGAAAAAATCTAGTTGCAAGCATAATTGTGCACTAATATGTGCACCAATCTATTGTGATTGGACAAAAAGTAGATTTTATTGAAAACAGTGCTAATTTAAAATTTAAGTATGGAGGAATCAGTATTGGTACGCAGATTAGTACGCGACTTTGCTTGTATCTAGCAAAACTCTTTCTAAGCACCGACACCCCACCGCCACTAACACCAACGTAAATCCCCAGTACCAATTGCATCAACAGACCCAGAAGCTCCACCATCATCAACCAAGTTGTTACTCATCTGATGCCAAAAGGAGACTAGAGGCTGATTAAGAGGAGTTTTATGTCTTGAAAGAAACATCCTTTCGAGGCAAAGCCCAAGAGAGATCAGACAAAGCCACGAAAATAAACATCTTCTCGATTACGGCAGGCATTAATTGTACGTAAATCCTTCAAACTAATCCCTTGAATTCACAGTAGCCCACTGATCTTTACGAGCCCCAATAAGTTAGCTCTCGCCACCGTAAGCCGAGTTGTTGCTGGAGCACCTCCCACTGCTAGTCAATCTGACCACTGCGGCCTCAGGGAGATGAAATCAAAATAGCCCACAATAGAGACGAGAAGAAGAAGAAGAAAAGCTAATAACGTGAAGCATTAATATTCTGTGATTTACAATATGAGTTTCTGTTAAAGTAAGAACAACAACCTCGCACCTTCAGATCCTTCCGTCGTTCTCGCTACCAAAGAGTACCATCAAAAGTCATGCTCTAAGTTTTCGAATCTTCATATCTCCAAGTTTTCAGATCTTCAAATCGAGGAGAAGGAATCTATATTACTAGACAATCGCAACGGAAGTGAGGAACGAGATTAGTCGGATTCAAATTTCATCCGATATTAGTCGGATTGGAGGAACGTCGAAGCCGACATTTACTCAATCCGATTTTAGCGGGTTCAACCCAATCGAGTTGTGCGGGTTGTGCGGCCCAACGGATATTTTGCACAGGCCTACTGGCACATATGTAAGTAGTACATGATAAATGATTGAAAAAACAAAAAGTGTGACTATAACAAATTTGGCATAACATACATTCATACGTAAGATCAGTCCAAGGTTCAGAAATATTGTCTCCCATCTTTTTTTCTACCTAACCAAAAAGGCCCATTCTTTTCCATAAATTTTGGGGATATCGAGAGCAGGATCCAAAAGCTTCCAAAGGCAACTAACTGTGAGTCAATCGATGCTCTACAATGGAGAGGTGAGAAACCGTTCAGAGGTTGATTACCTCCGAACGGGTGGTACAATGCCCCTACCAGGTGCTGCTCCACGTCCAGCAGCCTGAGCCTGCAGAACAAAATAAGAATAATAATGCAAGTCAGGACACTTCCAATCCATTAAGGAAAGAAGCAGGTCGTGCATACCAACGAAATAAGATTTCAAAGTATTTTTTGCTGCTCAGCGCAACACTCAAAGATGAAAAAGAATAAACATTGCTCACGCACCATTCTACATGTTTTATGGGTAAAAGAAATTTCATTAAGGCAAATGAAACACAGCATTATAAATTTATGACGGGTTTCTCCCAATTTTCTCATGCATGACAAATTACACTGAATTATTTTTTCTTTGACAAGTAAGACAATGAAATTATCTTCGCTTCATTGAAGTTCTAATATACAGCTGTCAACTCAGTATCTCAAATCATACTTGCATTTTAAAGATGTTATTGGAGAAATGCTATTTGTAAGCCTTTTAATGAAACATAAATTCATCATTCCTTGACCTGTCATCAAATGATTGAAAACCTACTTGTGTGACTTTCATTTACATGCCAATAATTTGATGACATGCCAGAAGATGATGAAAGGACAACAATGAAAAGGCTTATTGATGTTATTTTTCACGTTATTGACCAAAAAGAAGAATGCTTAAACACACCAAAAATAGAAGAGTTTTACCTTAGCCCGCATAGCAACCGCTCTACCCCTGCCAACTCCAAGTGCCGCACCCTTACCCTTTAACAAGTCCAGAAAACATATGTCAGAAAAAGTAAAGCAATGTAGAATTCATAAGTATTCTAATTACTTCAAAACAGAAAGGTACCTTGATCCTGGCATCCAGACGCTTGAACATTGGAGCATTCTTCAGCATGTCCGGTATGACCATGAACCTGTTAAAATTTCAAATCATTAAAGAAAATTCCAGTAAGCTAGCAACAAGCACAAAAAGGTGACTTGAGAAACATATAATTTAAATCGTCTTATAAAACAACAGATGATTCGGATACCTGACTTTGCTGCCTCGAATAAAGACATGCTCAAGTTGTGAGACCTTCCCATCCTGTGGATGAGTCAACAAGAATGAGCAACAATTGGAAATAGAACAAGAGTATAAACAAGAGAAATAATTTATCTAAAAATCTATTTAAGTAATAAGGAATGACTGTATTAGAACCAAAAACCCATTATTTGAAAAGGCTCAAATATATGTACATAAAACTGGCATCAACCTACTTCTATGCCAATATTCGTGGTAATGAGAAGAATCGCATGAAAAGTATACAGGCAAGTGACGGCATTGGCTGCCCCAGATTTTCCACAATTGTAATTTAATATCTTGATATATACATACATATATATATATATATATTCTCATTTCATATATATACATATATGGTTATTACCTTCCCTACCTGCTTGTGTCCAAGTATCCCTCTCTATTTTTGTCGACCATGGTTTCCTATTAGAAAATAAATTTAAGCAGACTATAAGGTATAGAGATTGATCTAAATGAGGTGGGAAAATAACTTATTGTCTCAAATTAAACAGTGAACGATATATGCACGTATTCCTACGGGTACCGTCCATGCATCTAGAGGAAGCCATAATCTCTTTGATACCTCAAATTTATAATCTGAGAAGCGAAGAGTATGACCTTATGAAATTAGGAGGACATAAGCTAGTTTAAAGTGTGACGATAGACGAGCGACTTGCTGCCAAACCATCGCGCCATTTTATTGTTCCATATAAACACCATGCTCCACATGCATAAAGTATTTAGACGATTTCGACTCAACTTTTTTATTTTTTGGACGATTTCGACTCTAAACTAACCCAGAATTTCTGGAGTAAGCATATTCAAACCAATCATTCAAAGACTAAGGGGCCTAAAATGTTCTCATTAAAGCACTTTGACCTACCATAGAGCACAACGTCTTGGTGAAGCATAGTTTTCTGAACCACCAAACAGTAGGGTTCAAGAAACTCATACAGAGCACCAAAATTTGAGAAAAAAATCTAGGGTTTGGGTACCTTAGCAGTATAGGTAATGTTCTCGAGCTGGCAGTTCCAGTTGTCTTCGCACTCGATCATGCTACCTCTGTAGAGCTCTCCGCTCTTGAGCTCCACCGTCACCACGTGCCCGGAGGCCTCGTGTAGTAGCTTCACCGGTATCCCCAAGCTCCTGCTCATCCTGCCTCTCTCTCTCTTTCTCCTTCGCTGACTCTGTGCAAAACCCTAATTAACCCCCAAACTCTGGGCCCTTTTTCTCCCCGGACTATCGAATTGAAATTTATAGCGCTGTTGACTTGTTGAGTGTTGGGCTCGCAGCAACGGTAAGGGGCATTTTTATCATTTTGTAAAGTTTGTGGTGGCATTCTTGGTATGCAATTATCTGTACATGTACTTGTGGATTGTCTCAGCACAAGGTTATTTTCGTTTCTTAAAGCAATGAAAGCTGAGGGTTATCGTCTCAATAAGTCTCAGCGCTTTTTACGGCACTTTTTCGTAAGTTACACTTCATTCCCTTCTCTTTCTTATGCAATCATTTATTTTATACAAAAATCTAATTATAAGTATAATTATATATTAATATATATTAATTTAATATAATTAGTCAAAAATTAAATTTTATTAAAAATAATATTAATTTAAATTTTAAATATAAAAATTAATATTAATATATAAATTAATATGTGATTTTATTTATTTATATATAATAAAATTTTTTATTTTATAAGCTTTTATGGTACACCTTTTCCCCTCTAAAGTTAGGCAGTGATGGATGTATTGCTTTCTCGAACAAATAAACATGTAAGCTACATGGGTTGCCTAGCTCACGGAATCGCGTTTTCGCCGTCTAAATGCCACACGCGTTGCTATATTATAGTCCGTGAACTCTACTCTTCTACATCGTCACTCATTATTACTGTAGAAATGTTACAATTATAAAAAATTTCACAAAATTAAATTTATAAAATAATATAAATTTATATAATTCGTTATATCTATTTAATGATAGAAATATCTATATAATATTAAATTATGTTAATTTATAAATTTATTTTTATTAAATTTTTTTATAATTAAAATATTTCTCTTATCATTAATATAGGATCATATATGTAATACTCCATATTTTAATATATTTTAATAGAATGATTTTTTTTAATTTAAATATTAGTTTTCTTGTTTTAAATTTATCATAATTCTCGTTGGTTTATTTTATGATTTTTAAATTGTAAAATTTATTTTGATGTACTTTCTAAGTATTAATTAATATTTTGTAATTAAATTATTCTTTACCTTATTAGTTTATTATTGGGTTTTAAATTAGTGTTGTTGGATTTTTTTTATTATTTTATTTTAGCTAGTCATTTCGTTTAAATTATTTTGTTTAACTTACTATTTTTAAATTTTTTTCATTAGATTAATTCTGTGACCTAAGTTGTGAGCACTGGATCTTAATTCTTTCCATCCCTTTTTTTTTTCCCTTTTTAGTTTCCCTTCTTTCTTTTTCTCATTTCCTTCCTCTGCTTCTCTGCTCCTGTGCGCAACACCCCCCTCCCTCTCCCTCCGTTTGTTTTTTCAACTGCGCACAATGTGTTAGGGACCCCGGTCTTGTCCCTAACACTAAGAATTACGAGCTCATCTTGGTGATGTTGGTGACCGAGTGATTTTGCCAACTTGCTTAGTCTTCAACAAAGGGTAGTGTTTGAGTAGAGGAATGATAACAGATATGGTGGAATTGGATAGGCTAAATGTTAATTCGGTGTGTTTTGTGATGACCCGCTTTTACGTGTATTTTCACTGAATAAGTGTTTTTAATTTAATTAATATATTAGTTTATTTATTTTAAATTAATGTATTTTAATTGGTTTTTAATTTATTTGATGTTGTGTTTAATTTATTTTAATCGTTTTACAGTTTTAAAATCGTTTTCGGCGAATCTGTTTTTAGTTTTCGGAATGAGGATTGGACCTCATTTCATTTCTTTTCTCTTTTTCTTTTTCCCTTTTTCCTTTTCTTTTTCTTCTTTTCTTTTTTTTTTTTTCTTTCTTTTTCTTCTTCTTTCTTCCCCATTTCCTCTCTCCCGCGCGCTGCCACTTCGACCGCCCATTGCGTCGTCGTCCAACGACTGTGTTGTACACCACCCCCACCATTATCTTCCCCTTCCACCAGAGATCATCCCCACCAATTTTCAGAGCCATCGGACCAGCCGTTAGCCGCCACGACCCCCTGCAAGTCACGGCACCTGCTCTGTTTTTCCCCTGTCGCCGGTTGCTTTCGCAGTCCAGAACCGCCGCTTGCCGGCGGCGTGGCCTACACCACCCACCCAGTTTTCTTCCCCTTTCACCGGTGAACATCCCCACCAAGTTTCACCTCCATCCGAACCACCGTTAGCCACCACGAGCTTCTCCAAGCCACACGGTTTTTCACCGATTTCGGCACCGTCGCACCACCTCTGGCCACCATCTCTTCACAGTTTCTTCCCCTACCTCTTGCCGACCTAAACCACCCATTTCCGGCTTCGATCCATTGCTGGAGCAGCTCCCATGAGCTCAACTCCGATTTGAGCTTTTTCCGCTTCCTACGCCATTTCCACTGCCACCCACGGCCGAAACTCATTTCCCTTAACTTCATAAATATCTCAAAACCATTCCCTATCAATTTCGTGCCTTGATTTGTCACCGTTCAAAAGTGGGTAATTTATTACCCACGGCCACAGTGTAAATTACACTGTTACGTTGCTTTTCTTCCGCCGTTTGCAACGCTGCGAGCTTTTGAAAAATACCATATAGCGCTATAAGTATTTTTCAAACTCTACTTTTATATTTAAATGTATTTTACTTTTACAATAAATATTTATCTACTAGTTGGTTGATTCCGGACTGAGTCCGAGGAGTTCGGGGGTCGGATGGATTGAGGACGGAGTGTTTGGTTTTGGTTATTTGTGATTGCTTGGTTATTTGTGCCATGAGGCGTACGTTACATATTGCATACATATGCATTTTATTTCAATTGAGAAAATCTTGTTTTATTGGCATAAATGGATTTTCGGGTGCATGTGTATCACGACCCCAAGCCGGGATGGGGTATTATCTCGGTGGAGCTCATCTGGTCACTCGAGAGCATAATAAACTGAGTGACGTCCCCTGAGTTGTCGCTGGGCGACAATGGGAGCGGGGGCTAGAGGATGCTTGGTTACGAAAGCGCGGGGTGCAAAACTGGGCATTGCTCGTTTAGGTGTCACACGCGTGGTCGTTACCTGCGGTGTGGCACAAGAGCCAGGGTGTGCGGATGACCCCTAGGGGAGGTCATGGCGCATACGGATTAATTGATTAATGGTTTAATTCGGATATAGGACAAATGTGACTTTTGGCGTGATAATTGGAAAGGATATGTTTTTGGGCCAAATGAGATTTTTGGCGTGCTTGGAAAAAAATATGATTTTATGGGTTTTGAGCATTGGCATCCTTTCATGCATATTGTTTGAGTTTTATATGTTTTTATCTAGTGGTGTTTGGATTTTACTTACCTGCGACACCATTTTTGGTACCGTAGATTTTGGTGCAGAGTTCGAGGAAGAGGAGGAGGCTGAGCCTGAGGATGCGGCTCTGCCGAAGTTCTAAGTTGAAGTTATATCTTGTTGTTGTTTTGAATAATATTTGTAATTCGTAATATTTTATTATGTATGTTTTGAACAGTTTTGTATTATATTAAGAAAAATTCTGGTACTTAGTTATATGATTTTACTATCCGCTGCGTATTTCTTCGAGCAAATTTGTTGCTTTTACACACACTTGACACTCGTCGATAGGGTGGTGACCCGCGATGTCACCATTCGGACGTCTCGATTTCCCCGTGTCCGGGCGTGGGGATTTGGAGGCGTCACATGTTTAATGCAAGGTGGAATGACTTGATGGTTGCCCTTGATGTTGGGGTATCAATTCATTAAATTAAGGGATTAGAATTAGAGAAAGTCAATGCTCCTATAAGGAATGAGTTTCCTTACGGAGCATTGGGATAGACTAGGGCAAACACTATAGTGGACGACACTAAGTGCTTGGATGGATCAAATGAGGCAAATGAATAATGAACACCAAGAACAAAATGATGAACACTCAAGAACAAAGAAGAACACTCAATAATAAAAGTACAAATTTATGAACTTGAATGAACAAAGGTAACAAATCAACTAATGATTCATGGATTGCACAATAATTGAAATAAACCTCATGAATTGTAACTTGATAAAAACAAGAATAACAACAACTTGGATTCACGAATTGTACCAAGTTGCAAGAACAAGATAAATGAATCACACCTATTCACGAATTGCAAGGTGTGATCCTCTCTTTGGGATTAACGAATTGCACCCAAAAAGTCCAAGTGCAAGGCACCAGTTTGTGATTTCTCAAACAATAGTCTTCCCTCTAGGAGTTTGCCAAAATATGTAAATGCAAAGACTAAGGGTCCTATTTATAAGGATTACAATTTGGAAACTCTCAATAGACCCATTGGAAAATAAATAATTAAATTAAAATAAACAATAAGCAATAACATAGTTGGCATGAGCCAAGTTGACCCATGGCATGCATGAGCCCATGGGTGGGCTAGGTTGACCCTTTTCTTCATGGGGTTCTATCACAATGCCACTGTGCGCCGTCCGTGACCATCATCGCCCTTCCCATTTTCTTCCCCTCCGGCTGGCGACCTCACCCACCCATTTTCAGCTCCTCTCTCGTTGTTGTTAGCCCCCACTTGCAGCTCCAAGCCTTGGCCCATTTTCGTTCTAGCGCCACTGTTGGCCATCAGCTTTTCACTACACCACCGTCAGCCCTCAAGCCACCCAAACCACCATTCCTCAATTCCGATCCACCACCATTAAAACTCGTCTAGTTCAATATCCGATTTGTACTTTTTGTAGCCTTCAATCGCCGCCCACAGCCGACGACCACCACTATTAGCTTCACCAACACCTCTAAACTCTTCCCTAACCATCCTAAGTCTTCGTTTGTCCCCATTCAAAATTGGGTATTTTGAGACTTATATCCGTAGTTCAATTTATACTATTACGTTACTATGCCACTACCTCTTGCACCTCATTGATCCTTCAAAAATTATATTTTAGCATTGTAAGTCATTTTTCAAAAAAAAAAAAATTGAGATTTAAATATATTTGTGCACTAACAAATTTCATGCAGATTGGTTGATTGTGCTGGACTTTGAATCCGATGAGTATTGGGGTCGAGTTGGATTTGATGAAGTGTTTGTTTATTGATTTTGATTATGCTTGTGTGCTTTTATGTGGTGTTGGTGTCTTGATTATTTTATTGAATTATGACATGCATATTTATGCATTGTAAATAAAAACTGAATTTTCATGTGAGAAATGAATTTGACTAGATTCGTGATAAATGATTGGTAAGGGTTGAGAGAGAGGAAAAATAGACTGAATGAATGGTAGTAAGCAGGGAAGGTGGTAAGTAGGGATGGTGGCAGAGTCCTGCCTGTGATTCTCACCTATAGTGCTCTAACAGATTGAAAGAGAGGAAAAGTGAACTATAGGAATGATAGTAAGCAGGAACGGTGGTAGAATCTCGCTTGCAATTCTCGTCTACAGTGTTAATTGGTTAATGGGTCATTTTTTAAGAAAATTACGGTTTTTAATAAACAAATATGTAAAGGATTTTATGAAAAATTTGTGGATTTTATGATTAGACCATTGTTTGAGAAAATGGCGGTTTATTATTTTAATGACTATGTTTTGGGTCAAATGAGATTTTGGCGTGCGTTGAAAAATAATCATCTTTGAAAAAATGATGGTTTTGGGTCTAATACATGTTTCATACGGTGTATGCATACATGTTGGTTGCTTGAATGCATTTTTATCTCTTAAATTGTTTAGTTGATTACTTGCTGAGACTTAAAATCTCACAGTATTCGATACCCTACATTATTATTTTATAGTATCGTAAATTTTGATGCAAATGAAGATGTTGAGCCTGAGAGATCGGCTCCACTGGAGGAGTGATGTGATCACTTTAAATCGCAGGTTGTGCATAACTCTTTGGTTATGTAAATAATGGTCTTTACCTTACTTTCGTTGAATAACTGTATAATATTTAAAGTACTTTTATTTTGGTTTGTGTGTATTAAAAATTCTGGTACTTATTCGACTTATTTAAATTATCCGATGCATTTTTGTTGTACATTTTCTTCATGTACATACACTTAACGCTTATTGTTGGAATGTATGATCCGTATTACCATCATCACAGACATCTCGATTCCTGTTAATCCATACGAGGGAGTCGGGGTGCCACAATATAGCCTGACATGTCAATGCATTGCAAATATCTTAAAGCATCCCCATCCGGTTCTCCAAAGCACCATATTTTCCATAATTTGAGGTTTATTTTGAAGTTTTGATCAAAATGTCCTCCACATCCGGATCCCTATTTTAGAAAAAAAGTTTAGGGAATAAACAGTAAGTCCCCCAAGGGAATAAACAATTTAGGGAATAAAAAGGGGGACTTACTGTTTATTCCCTAAATCATTTTTATCAATATTTTATTCTAATATATAAAATAAATAATTTTCCAATCATCTACACTTTCTCTCATACTCATATTTATTATAGTTTTAAATAATAATTTTAAAAATAATTTAATTAATTACGAAAATATAAAAAAATTAATTTTAAAAATATTATCATATTCACACAAAAAAATTTAAATTTTTGTTTAAAATATTCACTAGAGTAATAGTTCAAAAAATAAGAAAAAATATTGAGTAGTTAAATTTGTAAATAGAAGTGAAAAAAAGTAATAAAAAAGAATAAAAAAATATTATTTAATAGAATAGAGATAGGGATGAGGAATGAAATGTAGGAAGTTTTTGAAAGATGAATAAAATTTAGCAAAAAATTTGAGAAAATGTAATTTTGAGTTAAATTATAGAGATGTGGATGCTCTTAGTAGTACTATTTTATATATCATCCATCTTCAAATGAGTATTTGACTACAAAGAAATTGGGGGCGCCACAATATAGCCTAACGTGTCAATGCATCGCAAATATCTTAGTAGTACTATTTTATATACCATCTGATTTCGAATGAGTATTTGACTTTAATGAAAGTGTAAAATCATATAAGATGGCATCAAATCAATCAATTGTGTAATAGATAAATAATTTTTTATAGCCATAGAATGCGTAAATGTCCTATACTTTTTTTTTTTAAAGTGAGTAAATTACAAGATCCATATAAAAATATAATTTGTTGATAATAAATTTTACTATTTTTCAAAAAGAGTGCACGATATTTATATAACTCATGACTATATCTAGAGACAAGTGTTTGCCTCCATGCATGGACAACAAACGGCAACATCGAGAGGTCATTTTGTGAGTGATCAAGCATGGCAACTTTTTGAGACAACGAGGTTTTGAGGCAATTGCATTGGTAGAGTTTTGGCACATCATTGCCAATAACAAAGCTCTTTGGGTGATAGATGTTGTTCTTTGTTGGACCTTTGTGTGTTTGCCATGGTGGGTAAGACAACATGTTGGGCAAGCAAAGAGGGCACCATGTATGGCAAGCTGCGTGTGCATGTATTTTATTTTATTGGGTGAGAGCAACGCCATGGGTACCAAGCTAGCATTGTGGTGCATGCATGGGAGGCTAAGGGGTGCCCTATGCTACCCATGACGTGCATGCGTGAGAAAGCCAAACTGACACTAGTAAGCATCGTTGCAAATGCACGCCAAGGGCACCATACTAAGAGCATTTTTATTAATTTGACCAAAGTTGATTGATAGCCAAAATTTAGATAATATAAAATATGTGCCAAAAAAATTTTAAATTGGATTGGACATCTTTAAAATAATTTAGATTTCAATTAGAGTGCTTTACTAAATATAACTAACTAAGGTTGCTTTATCAAATATTAAAATATTAGTTTCTCACTCCAATTAAATTAATTAAAATATAATTAATATTAATATAATTATTATTAACAATTGATAATACTTGTTTTTAATATTAATTTAATTAGAATATAATTATTATAAATATTTAATTATTAGAATTACAAAATGTGATAAAAATAAATTAAATAAAAAAATTAAATGAATAATATTTTATTAATATATAAAGAATAAATAGATAATTTAATATGAAAATTAAATTTAAATAAAATAGATAAATATAAATTTATATTAAATTAGCTAAGATCCATTTGATCAATAGAAAATAATAGGGCCACCGCTGGTGGCTCCCACTGGGGGCCACCGCTGGCCCTATTTTATTTTATTTTTTAATTTTTTCTTTTTCTTAATGATTAAGTAATTTTTTTATAATATTATTATAATTTTTTCATATATTTTTTAAAATATTTAAAAGTATTAAAAAATAATTTTAAAAAAAAAAAAAATTATTTGCCTAACAGTGACTCCCAGCACGTGCCACCAGCTGTGCATGTAGTACCGTCCTTTGATCAATTCAACGATAGAGAATATCTTCTAACAGGCGTAACCTGGACTCCCTCAAAAACGGCATTCAATTGCAATATGCCACGTAGACACTTCATTTTCAAAACTTGTGACCGCACGACAGAGGATCTGGTTTTCATCTCCCTCCCTCCCTCGCTCCCTCCGAATTCGGGCATCTGGTTTTCATCTCCCTCTCTCTCTCTCTCTCTCTCTCTCTCTCTCTCTCGACATGAGACCTGAGCCCCACCACTCCTGAATATCTTCCCGTCGAGCCCGAGCCCTTGCCCCTGCCCCACCACTCCCTCCCTCCTTCCCTTCCATCGAGCCCTAGCCACCCACCCCTGCGTCCCTCCCGTCTCTCTCTGTCCAATTTTGCCGCGACCCAACCCTCTCTGCCCTCCTCTCTGCCACTCTCTCCATCGTTGCTCCTGACCAGCATGGCTTTCCATTGCTCCTGGTATGCCTTTTAAGCTAATATGATTTTGGTTTTGAGAGTGGGTTTGATTATGGGTTTGATAGTGGTTCGATGTCATTGGATTGTTTGTGGGTTGATTTTGGCGTGTACTGCTTTGCTTTGCATAGGATCTTGCTTTGCCTATGGGTTGATTTGTATTAAGATCTTGCTTTGCTTGCTCTGTTTAAGTTCAATGGTGGACTTTGAAATCCTGTTCAGTGCAGCATCATTGTTAAATTTGAATTAAAATGAGAACTGGCAAATGGCTTATCAAGTGTTAAATTTAAAGATCTAGTAGCACCTTTCCCATCTCACAAATTTTCAGTTTTGCAAACTCCATATCATGAAAAAAAAAATGTCTTTGCCAGAACATCATCATATCATACGAAGTTAAACCCAAAACTCAAAATTACTCAAAACAAGAATTTAACAGATCTCCTACTCAAAACAAGAGGTTCACAATTTGAAAACAAGAATTTATTGGACAGTAAGCCAACCATGTGCAACGGGCTGAATGGCTGAACTGTGCGACGGGCTGAAGAGGTGGAAGTGAAGGCTGCAACGGGCTGAAGTGAAGGCTGCGACGGGATTGAGAGAACCGCGTAGTGTGGTATCTGATTTTCTCTCTGTTTGACAAATCTGATTTTGCTATCTCCTGTAGTCTAGTTCACAGAATTTAGATGGGGATCAATGACGTGTCATGCTCTTATTTGTTGCTGCTAAAGTGGGGAGAACGGCGTGACCGCCCAGAAGAGGAACTGTCAACGATAATGCTCTAATCGCTGTGCATGCGCGGGCACCCACCACATTACTCTTACAATATTGCTTCACCAATTGCGCCCTCGTGAATTGGATGACATGATGATTACGTTATAATTTAACGATGATTACAAAAATTTAAAATGAAAGAAAAGACTTTTAAAAAGCTTATGAATAATATTTATGTTTTAAGAAATAAATGAAAAATATTACTATCTTGAAAAATAAAAATAATTTAATTATAAATAAATTTTATAAATTAATATGATAAATTAAATTATAAAATTATTTTTAAAAATAAATTTAATATATTATATAAAATAACATGGATTTAAAATTTTATTTTTATAAAATATCTGAAGAGATAGATATGTCTATTTTTTGTTTTTACTAGATTGTTCATACTTAATAGTCGGCCGATTACCCACTCTTCTCTAAACGTGGCAACGTATAATAGGCGCAGGATGTTTCAGAAAAGTAATAATGACAGTGATAATAAATAATGATATTGTTTAATATTAGACGGTCAATGTGTTGCCACGTGGAGCATATCCTTTGCTTGTTGGGCTCTTGAGTCTTTTCCTTGTCATATCGGAAGCGAAAGAAAAGAACAAAGTAGAAAAAGCGTAGCAATCAATCTCTAACGTCTGGACTGCGGGCCCAGATGTTTCCGATTGACACCCGCCATGATTGTCGATCTTTAAAGATTCAATTTGAGCAAGCAGAACGAACTGAGGTGGTCACTTGGAGTCGAGGAAGACGATGGGCTCTCTAGGTTTTCTCCACTCACCTGCTCTTGGGTCTTTACAACTTCATTCCTCAAGCAAGGTTTACAGTTTTCTTAATTTTTTGTCTTAAAATTTTGGTTCGTTTTGTTTTCGAAGCTGCAAAATGTGTGATAAGAATTCTGTGAGCTGGTATGTACTGGCGCATTGGTGTTTATATCTTTTTATACTGGAATTAGCTTTGTTTTTTGTAATTATTATGCCTGCTTAATTTGGTAATGATCAGTCTAACTAACAATGCCCCTTTTGTCATATATGATGCAAGTGCATTGCTTTTCTGCAGATTGGGTGCCTGTTGTTTACGTATTTGATATTTGACGAAATTTGAATTACGGGTTCTTTTCGTTTTGTTATGATCTAGTTTGATATAAATTTGATTTAACCAGGGTTCCAGAATTTTAATGCAATTCAGTGTTCTTGTTTTCTTGCCTATTAGTTTACCTTCCGCAAGTGCCCGCACCTGTATGTCTTTCAATAGCTCAAAAATATTTTGGATCGATCACTTATTGCGATTGTTTTGACAGCCTTCAAGAAAGAACCAACATGTTGTCAAACAGCTAGTTAGAGCCGCCAGGGGGTCTCAAAAATTGCTTGAACGCCAAACCTTTCTTTCTGCATCAAGAATTGCAATACACAGGAGGGTATGTTTGACATTCCTATCATTGATTTTTTTTTTTTTTTTTTTTAAATTTATCGGGGCATAGTATTTCTCATATTTGAACGAAGTTTTACACTTTGGGAGGATTGTGCTTGCCATTTTTTTATTAAACATGGAGGTTAAGATATTTTTCCTGTCAACTATTATTTGTGAGTATATAAGCTGTGAGCGTTGCATTTTCTTCTCTAGGTACAGCACGGTACCATGATCTCAGCTGTTGTAACAGATGACAGCTCGACAATGACATCAACTGAGGAAGACGCAGACAATATTGGTATCTTGGGCATTGATCCAGGCCTGGAATCATTTAAGGACCACTTTGAATATAGAATGAAGAGATATGTTGATCAGAAGGCACTTCTCGAGAAACATGAAGGAGGTCTCGAGGAATTTGCACGAGGTTATTAGCTTTCATGAGATGTTAAAATTCCTCCCTTTCCACTTTATTTTTCCATTTGTGCGTGGAGAGTTGTTAAGAAGCACTAAACAACTGTATTTAACATTGCAGGTGCCTGTAATAAATAAATTACTCTATTTACAAGTGCCTAAAATCAATAATTCTGCTCCAAGATGGATTGATATATATTTTTTCATATACAATCAAGAGCATCATGTTGAGTGAATCAGTTCTTTTTCTTGCTTTCTTTTTCGTTTAATTGGTTATCTATTGGCCTCTATTAGGTTCATATCCTTTCTAGGTTCAGCAACTTAGCAAATTCTTTGACCTGCTTAGTAGTTTTCGTCTTCAGCGTAAAACCTAACTGTTTGCTTCATTCATTCTGTAGGTTATCTTAAGTTTGGATTTAACAGAGAAGAAGGTGGAATTGTGTACCGTGAGTGGGCTCCTGCTGTTCAGTGAGTTTGTTGTGAAGTTTCAAGTATAAAGTGATTATCTTTGCTGGCTATTGTACAGATCAATTGTTTCTTAGAAGTTATATTTCCTATAATGCAGAGAAGCACAACTTGTTGGGGACTTTAATGGATGGAATGGTGCCAACCACAAAATGGAAAAGAATCAATTTGGTGTTTGGAGTATAAGACTTCCTGATTCTGGTGGAAACCCAGCAATTCCCCACAATTCAAGAGTCAAGTTCCGATTCCAGCATCGTGATGGAGTTTGGGTTGATCGCATCCCTGCTTGGATTAAATATGCCACTGTTGACCCTACAAGATTTGGAGCACCATATGATGGTGTGTATTGGGATCCACCTCCTGCAGAAAGGTGCAAACACTTAAACCCAATTTGGATGAAGTGAATATTATTGATAGAGAAACAGGAGAACGAAATAGCTTTGGGGCCAATGCCATCATAGCAGGCATGGTTTTTCATTTCCTTAATCCATTAAAAATTTATGATGGCTATAATGGGAAAAAACCTTCAACAGTTTTTAAGGACCTCTCTACTGTTGCTTGGCCTAGTTTCATTTAAATAACGGAGCTATTGTACCATGATGTCTTAAATTTTATCTACATGAGACTCGACAGGATTGTTGAACTTTTCTTCCATTTATCATGCAGGTATCAGTTTATGTATCCCCGTCCTCCAAATCCCAAGGCCCCACGAATATATGAAGCTCATGTCGGAATGAGTAGCTCAGAACCCCGCATTAATTCATATAGAGAATTTGCTGATGAGATTCTGCCTCGTATTCGAGCAAATAACTATAACACAGTCCAGTTGATGGCTGTGATGGAGCACTCCTATTATGCATCATTTGGGTATCATGTTACGAACTTTTTCGCTGCAAGCAGTAGATCCGGGACTCCTGAGGACCTGAAGTATTTAATTGATAAGGCCCATAGCTTAGGCCTACGAGTATTGATGGATATTGTTCACAGTCATGCAAGTAACAATGTGACTGATGGCCTCAATGGCTTTGATGTTGGCCAAAGCTCCCAGGAGTCCTACTTCCACAACGGAGATCGTGGTTACCATAAGTCATGGGATAGCAGGCTCTTTAACTATGCCAATTGGGAAGTTCTTCGCTTCCTTTTATCCAACTTACAGTGGTGGCTTGAAGAGTTTAGATTTGATGGCTTTAGATTCGATGGAGTAACTTCAATGTTGTATCATCACCATGGAATAAACATGGCATTTACGGGGAATTATAACGAGTATTTTAGTGAGGCAACAGATGTCGATGCTGTTGTTTATCTGATGCTGGCCAACACTCTGATTCATAATATTTTGCCTGATGCAACTGTCATAGCTGAAGATGTTTCTGGTATGCCAGGGCTTGGTCGGCCTGTCTCTGAGGGGGGAACTGGTTTTGATTACCGCCTGGCAATGGCGATTCCTGACAAGTGGATTGATTACTTGAAGAACAAATCAGATGAAGATTGGTCAATGAAGGAAATATCCTCGAGTTTGACTAATAGAAGATACACTGAGAAGTGTATAGCTTATGCTGAAAGCCATGATCAGGTATGAGGTTTTGTCTTAGTTGTGTAGTTCTTAGTCACCATTTGCGGTCTTCCAACCTCCCAACAAGGTAAATGAGAGAAAAGAAAGGAGACAGAAACGGTGTAGTCTTCATGTTTTGTTCTCTCTCCAATTTTACCCTTTCCTCAATATGGGAAATTAAACTTTCATCCACAAACTACCACCTTTCATTGTTCCCTGAAAATTTCTAAAAGTTTCAATTTGCACATAAACCACCTATAATTTTCAATTTGTACCCTCGGTTTACATTGAACTGTTAAGATTGTGCCACGCAGCCAATTTTTCATTCATCTTAGCGGTCACATCTTATCTGAGGGTGCAAATTGCAAAATATTTATAGTTTAGCATGAAAATTGAAAGTTTTGGTGGCTTGAGGTGCAATGTAAAAAACAAATTTTAGTTTGTAGGTGAAAATATAATTTTGCCAATGTATTTTTTCCAATATCAATAAGCTTTACTGGTGCAGGCCATTGTAGGAGACAAGACAATAGCATTTCTCCTAATGGATGAAGAAATGTATTCTGGCATGTCATGCTTAACCGAGCCTTCTCCTACTGTTGAGCGAGGGCTTGCACTTCACAAGGTATGTTCATTCCAGCTTGTGTTACTGCTTTTTCGGGTTGTGGTATCTTTGACAGCTCAACTGGCTGATGTCTCTACTTTCTTTCCTTTTATGAATGCGGTTCTGTCTTTATCCCCAACTATAGGCCTTACAATTCATTTTTGCCCCCTTCAGAGGACTAAATAGTAACGATAGCCATGTCATGCATTGATTGTGGCATTGATTTACACACTGGAACCAGATGAAAGCTAATTCCAGTGAAAATGTCTTTTGATCAATTTTAATTTTTCTGTTATTGTTATATTTATCTTTTACAGATGGTACATTTTATAACTATGGCACTAGGAGGTGAGGGCTACCTTAATTTCATGGGGAACGAGGTAAGCACACTAGCCTGCACTCAAGATTGCTGCATGGAATCAGCGTGCATCCAGTTCTAGATATAATCTGACATTATATATTGGATTTTGGATTTGGTGACCACCAAGATTTCAAACTTTATGAAAATATATTTAAAATTACATTAGCAAGTAAAGAAGATTTTTTGAAGTTGTCTATGTGTATTGCATTGATTGTCTTATTTTTAAGTTATTTTTTAAACATTATTGTATAGTATGGTCATCCTGAATGGATTGACTTCCCAAGAGAAGGCAATGGGTGGAGCTATGAAAAATGCAGACGGCAATGGAATCTAGTGGATGCAGAGCACTTGAGATATCAGGTATAGAATCAAATCTTTGTTGGTTGAGCAATTCCATAATTTTTTTTTTTTTTTTTTAATTGAGCCCTTCACTTGACCCTACTGTACAACATGACTTTGGTAAAGTATGGCTAGCACACAACTGGTGACAAATCTCAGAAAGAATGCAAATTCATCGCTAGAACAGATTCTCACACCCAGCACCAATACCCAAAGCTATGTAATGGAATGTTACAAATTTTGTCTAACCCACTTCCATCCCACATAATTCCCTCGTGTTTAAGTGTTGCGCTTTCCTACAAACTTCCATTTTATGACCACATCTTTAACACTTCTTAGGTAATTAGTTGAAGTAATATGGAGTGTCTTGCATGATACATTTCATAGTTAATATGTACAACATTCCCGTTTACAGAGGAGTATATCTCTATTGTTGTTTCCATATGATAGGTTTTAACACCATCTTTTTCTCTTTCCTCCCGACCTTTACAGTTCATGAATGCATTTGACAGAGCTATGAATTTCCTTGATGATAAGTTTTCATTTCTGGAGTCAACAAAACAGATTGTGAGCAGCGCAGATGAAGAAGACAAGGTATAGATGTTCCCAATGATCAATATTTCTTTAGGATATGTTATGCTATCTTACCTTAAACTATAGGGTTGTTTTCAATTTTTTTTTTTTGATAAGTATAGGGCTGTTTTCAATTTTCCCTTGGAATTTAAAAAACTTGAGTAATTAATGCACCATGATAATGCAAATCCAGATTGGCTAATTGTTATCTGATAGCACCTGATCCGGTAGAAAATAATAAATGGGTAATTAAGGGTGACATTTAAACTTATGTCTCTTGATCACATTTTATTGGACTTAAGAAAGGGGAGCATTTGATGGGATTTTTGCATTGATTTAAAAGATTGCTAAAAATTAATCTCAGCTTTTCATTTACTTGGTGGTTCTAGCTGTCTCAGTTCTTTCATTTTTTTGGGGGGGGACAAGAACACATTCATATTGTTTGAAGTTGATTTTATAACCCCGATCATTTCATTTGGAAATTCTTCACTATTACACAATTGCTTGATTTTATCATGCTACAGGTTATCGTCTTTGAGCGTGGAGATCTGGTTTTTGTGTTCAATTTTCATCCAGAGAATACATATGATGGGTACGTTGTTTATAGTTATGCATGGGATCTGTGTTGTTTGCACGTGGAATGTGGCCTTGTACGCGAATAGCAGCATACCATGTTTTTTGATTTAGTGCTTGATTCTCGGAGTGACGTGTGTGATCTTGAACAAACAGGTACAAAGTTGGGTGCGACTTGCCTGGGAAGTATAGAGTTGCACTAGATAGTGATGCTCGGGAATTTGGTGGACATGGAAGAGTAAGGAACAACTTTTACATAGTCAAGCATGCATTTTTTGGCGAAGTTGTCTTTGCCAGTGTCTCTCTTTCACCGATTGTCATTGATCCCTTTACTGACTTGATGATTTCTTTGGCAGGTGGGCCATGATGTTGACCATTTCACATCTCCTGAAGGGATCCCCGGAGTGCCAGAAACGAATTTTAATAATCGTCCCAATTCCTTCAAAGTACTCTCACCACCTCGAACATGTGTGGTATGGTTTACCCTTTTTGGTCTTCCTAGTTCCTAGTGTTGGCATTTCTGGTCATCATTCATTTCTTCTTACCATAAAAAAATATAATCATAACGAAATAATATGGTGATTGCAAAATCAAGATCTCCTCACATTGCTTAATACCCGAGTTGATAATTGGTGTTGAAAACTAATTTGAGGTATCGAGCCCAACTGGTGTTAGCGTCGTATGACTGGCATTTTGGAAATCAAATCTCCAGCTTGGAGGATTTCGCAAATCTTTCAAACCATTTCATTTCATTTCAACATTCAAATACCATTCAAATACAAATATTTTTCAATTTCAAATTTTTAACTTTTTCATCTAATCATTATATTTTTTCCAGACTTCCAAATAAAACTTAAAAAATAATTCAATTTGAAAAATTATATTAAAAATTTATATTCTAATCCTCCTTTTAACTTTATAATTTTTTTTATTTAACTTCTTATCTCTCACTTTTCAAAATTCCATAAAATATCTTAACTCAAATCATTTTACTAATATTTATATATTATTTCAGTATTATTCACAGATTTATCATCTCATCTATAAAACCAAATAAAGTTTGCTCTGATTATTTGATTATATTTTCAAAAGGTTTATTATAGAGCGGAAGAAAGTGAAGAAAGCAATGCTGCTGATTTGGTGGACCTGGACAAGATATCAGCAGCGGAGGTTGTGGGTAAGCAGGAAAGTTTTGAAGCAGCTGCTCCTGTGGAAGATGGGAATCCCATTACAAGCAAGGTAAAAGGCTTGGAAGCAGAAGAGAAGGCCAAGATAAAAGACTTAGGAGCAGAAAAGATCGGAGAAGCGGACATCGAATGACTAGCATCAGTTCATTTGTCAATGGTTTCAGTGCCGGAAAGGTGGTAGAACACTAGAACTTGTGTGGATAAATAAAAGGATCTGAATTTGCGGTCTGTATATTTCCTTTTTATATAAAGGTATGACCTGCCTGTAAGTTGTATATATGTGAGAAGAAAGATATTGCGGAATGTAATATAATTTTCATAAATGGGAATATAGTCCCTTGTGTTTTCGCAGAGCAATCTTAGGTTTTTTAGCAGGTGACGTATCCCATTTTCTAAAAAAAAAAAAAAAAAAAACATTGGCATTTTTTTAATTTTTTGGATGATTTATTTTTTTTTAAATGTCGATTTTTAACTTAAATATTATTATTTTTAATCACACCAATTGATGTGTTACATTTCGGTGACTTGGCATAGACTTGGATGCAACCAGTGACTGGAATGAGAAAATTCAATATGAATTATAATATTAATAAGATAAACACACAAGACATTCATCATATATATTACCATATTAGACCATTGGCATTGGCAATGAGCTAGTTAAATGTAAATGTAAGTTTAAACTTTAGTTAGACGTGAGAAAAAGTTTTCACATTGGACTTGTTAAAAATTTAAAACTCAACACTTGATTTACTGTAAATTAAGAGGGCTCTTTAATATTGGAGAGTTATTATTCAACCTCTATCCAATTATTTTATTCTTTTCATCAATCTCTCACTCTCTTTTTATCACATTGAAATAAATTATCACGCTGAAATAAATTATATAAGTATCACATTGAAATAAATTATCATATTTTATTTTTTTAATAAAATTATTAATTAATATGTGAGTGTATTTGTAAAATATGTAAAAAAAATCAAATATTATTAAAATATATAATATTATATTCTTATTTTACCTTTAAGATGGCTAGTTTAATATAAACTTATTTAGTTAAAAATTGATGTTATGAATAAAATGTGAGATTTTAATTAAATTTTAGACTTAGCAATAACTAATTTATTGTCAATGCTTGAGCTTTGCTATCCAGTTGCTTATACTATACACTATATTTTATTAATTTATAAATTCATTTTTGTAAATTTTTATTGACTGGCTAATATTTGTTAGCTAATTAGTAATTGGTAATTACAAATTCACAACAGCAAGCCTAACACATTTCCAAGCAAATATGGGCCCGGACCAAAAGCTTTACAGCAGGGTTAGGTTTTAGCCCACTTCGATGTTGCTCTACGGAATGGGGGCAGAATTTACAAAGTCAATTTAAGGAATCAGAATCGGAAAGAAACAGAAACAGAAACAGGAATGGAATGCAAGAACAAGTACAGCATAATCATCCCGACTTACAACGAGCGCCTCAACATCGCTCTCATCGTCTACCTCGTCTTCAAGCATCTCCGGTACACCCACCTCATCTTGTGATCCTAGGATTCTTCGACAATTTTCTGTTCCTTTTTTGTTGCGCCTGCTTTTATTTTTAAGGGATCTGATTTTAGGATTACTCTTCGTGATTTCGTATCTGATGTCATGTTCCTGTAATGGGTTTCTTGTGCAATTTATGACTGTTTTAGGGATGTTGATTTCGAAATAATTGTTGTGGACGATGGGAGTCCAGATGGGACTCAAGAAATCGTAAAACAATTGCAGCAAGTGTATGGGGAAGATCGCATTGTAAGCACCATAATATTACAATTTGTATATGAACTTCTTCGCTATCAGTTTTTACGCTTATTTCCGACTTTTAACAATGAACCCTTCTTTTTGTTGATTCAGCTGTTGAGAGCTAGACCCAAGAAGCTTGGGTTAGGTATGCTGTGATTAATTTTGTTTTAATGAAATAATTATGAGAGACTTGCTTTTTATGCATAATCAAATTTCAGGAACTGCTTACTCTCATGGCCTGAAGCATGCATCTGGAAATTTTGTTGTGATCATGGATGCTGATCTATCGCACCATGTAAGTATGTTTTAGGGATGTGGATGATAAATTGGTGCAGTGTCAGAGTCTGAAATGGGAATGCATCTATGTTATCGTGCGTGCCATTCTGCCGTTTTTTTAAAAAGTTTTCGTGTTGGCAACTAGGAAAGCAACCCGCTTATTTCTAATATCTTTAACTGGGTTTTGCTTTGATTTTTCTTTTCTGTAACCATCTAGTATTTTGTTCGTGTGGTTATTCGAAGTAAAGTCAAAATAAAAATTATAGTCACCTGTAGACCCTGTAACTACATCCCAATTGAATTTTTGGGGAATTCCGTCTTCCATGTTTATAGATCCTAAGTTTCGGGGTAGTTGCCAACTCTGCTTATCGGATACATTTCTTGCATTATTGTATTCCTTTTGGCATCGGATATAGTTATCTTTGTCTAATCTTTTTGCATCTCATCAAACAGCCAAAGTATTTGCCGAGTTTCATCAAGTAAGTAAATTTTCAGTCATTTATTTTCTACTTCCCTATCTTAGCTTAGGATGCTTAGTTTGGGGAAAACCTTCTGACTTCTTTTGACATGACATATTTATTAAGGAAGCAGTTGGAGACTGGTGCAAGTATAGTTACTGGAACCCGCTATGTTAAATATGGTGGTGTACATGGATGGAACCTTATGCGCAAGCTAACAAGTAGGGGAGCAAATGTTCTGGCACAAACACTTCTATGGCCCAGTGTATCGGACTTGACTGGATCCTTCCGGTACACAAACTATAGTATTAAGCTATTCAAGTGTTTGCTCAGAAGATTGAAAAACAAGATATCTATTCAATTATTTGAAGCTTGCAAAATTTTGAAACTGACATTACTTGGATCATTTGAAGGCTTTACAGGAAGTCCGTTCTTGAAGATCTCATTAGTTCCTGTGTTAGCAAGGGATATGTCTTTCAAATGGAGATGATTGTTCGGGCTTCTAGAAAAGGTTACCATATTGAAGAGGTAAGGCCATATACTTGTCTTATCATGGTTTAGAAATCGATGGACTTTTGATACACATGCAGTTGTGAATCTTGATCCTAACCAAAAGCAGCCTCTCTCTCTCTCTCTCTCTCTCTCTCTCTCTCTCTCTCTCTCTCTATATATATATATATATGCCTAGATCTCCTTGATTAAAGTCCTTGTAAAAGGGATTGGCTCTTCTACTGCCTTTGCACCTCTCCCCATGACTGATTTGCTACGTTAGTCAGACTCAATCTCGTTTGCAATATAAACATCCTTGCATTATGAATCTATGAACGTAAGTGATCAACAGGGGTGAAAAGAAATACTTATGGATAGCAAAAGAAAAGGTTGAGATTTTTGGAGTTGAAAGAGCTTGTTAGTCCTCATGATTGTTTGCTCTTGTTTTAGTTGAATGTTATGTAGAGAAGTCATTATATGCGATTGTTTGTATCCATCTGCTCTTCTATTGTTATCTTCCCTTAATGTACCCCGGTTCAGCATCAGCAATAAACAGTCAGATATCGATGCTGTAGTTTTGCTTGTCTGACCATGTTGTATTCTCTCTCTTCCCAAACACCCTCCTTTATGGAGGGATTCTAGCATTGGAGTTATGGTAGCTTATAACTTAATACTACACCTGAAGATCTTGTGAACTGTATAATGCGTGAACTGTATAGATTTAAGCTAGTTGTGCAGAATCTGACTTAAAAGCAGTTTGAATACTTGCTATAATGTAATTCCTGCTTTGTGTGATTGGGTTCACTCTTATGTGTAGTTTCTAAGTGTTCTTAGAAAATATCTTCATTTTATAGTTGATTTGAATCTTGTGCTTGTCTACAGGTCCCAATTACATTTGTTGATAGAGTATATGGTAGTTCAAAGCTTGGAGGATCTGAAATTGTAGAATATCTAAAAGGCCTTGTATATTTGTTGGTAACCACATAAAATGAAGCTGAATGGCGAGTCAGTGATCATTTTTTCTTTTTCCTTTTGTGCACGACTCATGTATGGTTTTTAGTTCTATAACTATCTTTTTGTTTATGAATTTTGATAGGTTTCGATGATAAAAACAATTATGATTCTGAATTAAGTCTAGGAAATGATGTTATCACGAGTTATATATACTACACTCTTATTTTACTTCCATCTTACTATGCCGATGTGGCATTGTCTATCATCCTATGGACCAGTTATTTTTGTTTTAAGGGCTGGCATATGTCTTGAAATGGGAATAGGATGTAGCATTTTTTTAATCACTTTGTCTATATTACTTTGGATAAAGACTCGTTAATTTCTACTCGATACGCTGAGATTTTGAAGCCAGAAGAACTGGGATGTGGGTTGGTCCGATTCCTTGCAAAACTCGCATGGTCTGTTGAGTTATATGATGATTTCGCAGACTGCCTACTGATATGTTCAATAACGTGTTATCAACGTCGAAATGATTCTCTTCACTTAACTACAAAAAGTTCTGATAGTCCGTCGAACTATCTCATTTCATATAAATTATTATAATTTTTATAAATTTTTATACAAAATATAATAAATAATTTAATTTTTTTTAAATATCAAAATAAACTTAATATTAAAAAATTATATAATATTCAACTTTAAATAAAGCATCTCATTTCATCTAAACTTTGTAACCTAACGAGGCTTTAATCTAATTAGGGAATTACAGTCATGTAACAATAATATATAGCAAAAATAAAAATAATCATGTAACAATAATCTCTTATATATCTTATTTGACAAGTAGATTCTCAATGATTAAAATTTCTTAGCTTCTGCTCCAATGGTAAGACCTAAACAACAGAAAACTGCTTAGGCTTTCTTCAAATCGAATTTGAATCTAGTTTGCAGCCTGGCCCAAAAGCCATTTATCCACTCCAGGAAAGATTAATGATTTGTACAAAATTTTAAATAGAAGTATAAATTTTTTTTAAAAGGTATATTCTAACTTAAAAAATTGTTAAAAAATTATTTTTTATTAATAAAAATTATTATTTTTATGATTATTATTTTATTTTATAAATGTTTACACAAACTTGTAGTTAGGATAAGTAACCCTATCACTACACATTTACTATTATAAAGGATTTGAAGTTTTTTATTTTTTTTATCATTTTTGTAAGTATTTTTTTAATATTCTTAATCATTAAGAAAATATTTAAAAATATATATAATTTTATTAATAATCACTCTCTTAATTATTAAGTAAAATTAAAAATTAAAAAAATCAAATAAAAATATAATAAATAAATGGTAGGGTGGTTCCAAACCCTATCATTTTCTTTATTCGAATAAAAATATTACATGTAATAATTGTTACGCAACCCAACACTTTGACCCGTCGATTAAGCACTTCTTTCGTTGACCCTAGCTTTTAAACCATGTTTCATATTGAGAACGACAGAAACAGCCGGCGAAACAGAATGGCCTTCAACGACTTGAATGTGATAATTCCATATGACGGCGGTTGCAACCATTTTCATTTGAATGAAAGCCATAGCCTTACCCAAACAACTCCTTGGGCCTCCACCAAACCCTGAGAACTTGTAAGATGGCACAAATATGATTCCTCCTTGCTCTGAGATCCATCTCTCCGGCCTGTATTGCGAGCAATCTTCACCCCATATTTCCTTCATTCTCCCCATTGCGTATAGACAGATTATAATCTTTGTACTCGGACTGACATGGTGGCCGCTCGGAAGAACATCTGGTCCAACTGCGGTTTTTGGATCGAAAGCCACCAATGGATACAGTCGTAGTGCCTTGCATAAGGCTGCATGGAGATAAACCTATCTATCCAGATGTTTTATACCAAAACACCCCCACTTTTTGTCATCTTTCACCAAAATAATCTCTTTCATCTCGTCCAGAATCTTTGTTTCTACTGATGGGTGCGTTGCAAGAAGCCAGAGAAACCAAGTGAGAGCCATACCCATGGTGTCGCTGCCTGCCGCCATGAGATTAAAGGCAGTGTCCCTTAAAAATTTGTTCGTGGACCCTCCCTTATTGGATGATCCTTCTTTATCCTCGAGCATCAAATAAGCTGTCAATAAGTTGAATTCCGCTTCCTCCCATCGGTTTCTGCATCGGTTTAGTTCTTCTCGCTTTGATGAGATGCATTGGTACAAGAATCCATCGAAGGTTTCCCAAGCTTTTCTCAGCTTCTTCTCTTGCCACTACAACATATGCTATTCTTTGCCGTGCTTGATACTCGCCGTAACAACCACAAAACTGTGGTTAATATCACTTTTCGGCCATTTTTACATCGCAGATGAAATGCCAGGATTTAGGCGTGACATCTGCTCCGATACTCGCCGCAATGATGCTGTCGAAGAATATGGCATCTTCCCGTTGATCTACCTGCCGAGAATGGGGGGCATAGTAACTGCCGCTATTGACAGCAACTCAAGTCGAGCCAGCACCGCTAAGGGTTTCCGATTTCTTACAAGCGTGCGTTCGTCGCGGACTAAGGCCACCGCGTTCGACGATTTACAAGATGCTGATCATACTTTTCGCGACACGTGTTTCTCGTAGAGAAATTGGACCGGCGATTTAAGATCGGCGGGCAAACTACGGCTGAAAGACCCAATGGGGGAAGGTGAAAATCTTCCCCAAAATTGCTGCGATTAACCCTCGATTGCTTGCATCTCAATCGTGGGTGTGAGGTTGCTACATTCAACGGTGGACTGGTTCATCGTGGCCAGCAACAATTATCGACGACTACCCCCCAAATGATGGTCTGGCGCTAGGTATCAGTTTTCTTGGCGACCCTTTTCTCCCTCGATATAATTTTTTTTGCATTTGCTGATCAAAATTGGGGGTAAATTTAATGGCAATCGAAAATCCCCCAAATCATAGCTACTTTTCACACTCAAGTTAACTGGAAGTGTTAATTTGGCACTAGTTAAATTTGGACATTTTATCTTGCTATTTTTGCTCCTCCCAATCGATATTGTACGCATGCTATGGATTATTTGACACTTTATTACCAATCAACTCTGTTTTCTCATATTGGGTTTTGGTTTATATAGGGTTACTTTTCACACACAGTTATGTAGGTATATATATCTCCTCTTCAACACTGGTCTCGATTGGACATGGTTTTGCAACTCATCAGTTTATATATTCTGTTGTCACATGTGTATATATATATCTCTATTTATCAACCATGCAAGTATAGAACACCTTCTGAAAATAGCAGTATGTCAAGTATCAAACTGCTAGATATTACTTTTGCCTTCAATTTTGTCCATAACTTAGTTTAGCAATGAGAGGGAAATTGTCGCAAATACATATCATTTCAACATGCCTGCAGTCATATATACTATAATTCCTTTACAAATACATACCCCACATACAAGGGGGCAGAAATTTGAACACATGTGACCTGGGCAGAAATTTGGGGGTCTGGGTAGCACATCTAAGGTTGGACCACACTACTGGAGGCAAAAAATTGACCTGTTCCAATACACAACAATGGAATAAAGCATCAGTATGTGTAAATATTACTCTGCATAATCCTTTTAATTTTTCAAATTTCACATCTTCATGTGAAATTTCTACTACAATTCAACTGCCAAAACCCATACAAATAACCTCCTTATTGTGTGCTGGGCAACCTTAAAGTCATTTACACATTTATTCCTGAATCAACTAGAAATTATTCTCATTTTTCCTTCACATCTAAGAAATGAACTTATGTCATTCAAATTCAAGGTTGTTTACAGTGAATGCACGACTGCAAACATGTGTATCATGATACAACCATTGATAGTGTAGTGTCATTTTCCGGACGAGCCTTGTTTCTGACATAGTGCTTAAATTTTCCAAGATAACGTTCAAAAGGATACATCCACCTATATTGAACTGGCCCAACAAGGAATGCTTCACGGGGTAAATGAATGGCAAGGTGCACCATTATATCGAAGAAAGCAGGTGGAAAAATCATCTCTAGCTTGCAAAAGATGACTACAATGTCGGATTGTAGTTGCTTCAATACATCCAATGTTAACGTCCGTGCGCACAACGCCTTGAAGAAGGAACTGAACTCGGTCAATGCAAGCTGGATATCAGGTCAGAAAAACCCACCGATTGCAACTGGAAGTAATCTTTGCATGAAAACGTGACAGTCATGACTTTTCATTCCTAATATCTTTCCATCACCAACTGAAACACATCTAGAAATGTTCGAGGCAAAACCATCTGAAAATTTAACAGCTGCAAGCCATTCACAAAAATGTCTCCTCTGATGTTTGTCCAGCGTGTAGGACCCAAGCACCATTTTGTACCCACTAGATGAAGGTTTATGTAGTTCCTTTCTTAAACCAAGCTCCATCAAGTCCTTACGTGCATTAACAGTGTCTTTGGTTTTTCCTTCAATATCCAACAACGTACCCAAAATGTTCTCGCATATGTTTTTTTTCAATGTGCATGATATCGAGATTATGCCGTAAGGGCAACATCGACCAATAAGGTAATTGGAAGAATATACTTTATTTAGTCCAATTCAATTCAGCTGGGGTGCGTTTTCTCTTTCTTGCACCTTTCCCAAATTCGACATTGCCAAGTTGCAAGTGTTGATGAAGTACATCATGTCCCATGAGATCAGGAGGAGGCGACCGATGATCATCCCTTCCATTGAATGCACCCTTTTTCTTTCTCCAAGTGTGATTGGATGGCAAGAAGCGTCGATGGCCCATGTAACAGTATTTTTTCCCATGTTTCAACCACATGGAATCGGTATTCTCGTTGCATAATGGGCAAGCCAACTTTCCCTCTGTGCTCCAGCCTGAAAGGTTGGCATATGCAGGAAAATCATTAATAGTCCACAATAGTGCAGCATGTAAGCGAAACTGACCCTTAGTTGATGCATCGTAGGTATCGACACCATGAACCCATAGCTCTTGTAGTTCATTAACTAAAGGTTGCAAATAAACATCGATGTTATTTCCTTGTGCTTTAGGTCTAGGAATTAGCAAAGATAGCATTAAGTATAGATCTTTCATGCATAACCAAGGAGGTAAGTTGTATGGCACAAGTATCACTGGCCATATGCTATAGGGTTTAGCCAAATTATTATACGGGTTGAACCCATCACTGGCTAGGCCCAGTCTCACATTGCGAGCATCTTGTGCAAACCAACTGTGGTCTTTATCAAATTGTCTCCACATCTTAGAATCAGCAGGATGTCTTAAAGTACTATGGTCATCAACTCGTTGTTCCCTATGCCATTTCATAGATTTTGCAATATCGTTTGACATAAATAACCTCTGTAACCTCGGAATCAGAGGAAAGTAGCGCAACACCTTTAAGGAAATCTTCCCCTTTTTCCCACTCGTTGACTCCCACCACGACTCATTGCATTTAGAACAAGATTTTTTGTCCGCATCGTTATTCCAAAAAAGCATGCAGTCATTTGGACAGGCATGTATCTTCACATAACTGAAACCCAACCCACGCTCTAAGCGTCGGGTCTCGTGATATGAGGTAAGTATTTCAATATCTGGAAACGCTGCCTTTAACAGTTCTAAAATCATATTAAATGACTTGATAGTCCAACCACCAACAGTTTTGATATGAAGCAACTTCACTATAAATAAGAGCTTCGAGAACTTCTCGCAACTTGGATAAAGTGGACGTTTTGCATCCTCAAATAATTGGTCAAATGTTTTTTATTGCCCGTCATTGCTGGTTGGTGGGGAAGTCGGCCCATCTTCATGTGGGACACTTGCATGGTCCATGAATGTCCCATCCCACGTGTCCTCTAGCATGTCATCCATATCATCAACAAAGTTACGAGTTGGATCAAAGCCATCATCATTACTGTAAGACGAATTCACACTCCAGCTTTCACCCTCCCCATGAAAGATCCAATGTGTATAACTTGGATCAATACCGTTCATGAAGAGATGATCTTCACTTCATTGATTAGTAGGAATAGGTTATTACGGCATCTCCGACATGGACACCTGAAAGTAGTACTTTCAAGGTGCATGGGCTCTTGCCATAGTGAGGAGTTTATTAACCCCTTCACTATATTCAGTTGACGTAAACCTATTTGGCACGTGCATCCAGTTCTTGTCCATTTGAACCTTGTGTGAGAATAGGTCATCAATGAAACCATAAACAATAGGCTAATGAAGAATATGAACAGGAAAATCAAAACAGCAATTTTCCAGGGAAATATCCGGCATTACGGAGTCACAAGCATATAGATTTTTCTATAAAAGTAGACTAACATATTTAATACGATGCACAAACGCTAGTTGAAGTCACAAATACCTTGCTCATCCTTCACAAGGGGGCAGAAAAATTTTGTACCCCTTCCAACTAGATTCTATATGCCTTTAATTTTTGCTTAGTAACAAAGGGCGAGAAAGGGTGAACATTTGGAATTTGATAGATTCAAATATTCTTTATATTTTCTGACGTAAAATCTGCTTCCTAGTTTAATATAGACAATATATTTGTTTCAGGTGTATTTTTCCCTATTCTACCATTTCCAAAAGCTTATTAAAGTCCACAAGAAATTATTAGTTATTTGTGCCAACAGCAAAAAAAAAAAAAAAAAAACTGAAATCAAGTTTCACAAAAGAAGCTATTAATAAAAGGCTAGTGTTTTCCTTATTACCCCAGAAATACATACACATCCATAAACGGTGTACCATGTAGCCTAAGGAAGTTGTATTACCAAACCCAAGCATTCATCTATCAGCTCTAGTTTATCTCAGGCCATTCAACTTTCCAGGACCTATGTCTTACATGCTCGAATGTGAAAGGAATTCAGTGGCAATTTAATTGCCCAGTTATAACCAAAAGCGAGGAACTGCTATGCACTATAGAAATTTTAGAAACTTTGATGGAAACCAGTCAACCAAGAAATGGCCATTTGCGAGACAGTAAATTTGGATGGTCATCAAACATTCACAAAGTCTAATTATATGGAATTGCTTTAATTACTTTGTTGTCTAAAGTAAGATGGATGTATGGTAACTGTCAATATATTCTAATCAACTAGTATGAAATTAGAGTATAGGCACAATTTTGGACAACAAATTAGCTTTAGAAAAAAAAAAAAAAATCTGATAAAAATTGGACAACAAATGAGATGGGAAAATTAGGTCTATACCTAGCTATAGTCAAATTTCCTAGAGAGAAGTAGTGAATGGTGGAAATTTCACATACAGTGGAGGAGCTTACCAATGACTTAGTTGACGGCACGACAGCAGGGTTGAGATCACGGCAGCGGCGACAACGTGTTGTTCAACCAAGGAAGAGAGTATCGGCCAAGCACCCTTTGCAAAAAAATCGAAAAAGTTAAATATATAGTCCGTCAAACAGGAAAACAGCACTATACAAAATGAATTTGATGGCCCGATATAAACAACAATTCAAAAAACAATTCAGCACGATTTTAATGCCTTTAATATGAAGCAGAATTTTATGGCGATTGCGAATCGCATCAACTAAATCTACATAATGATTTAGTAAGGCACATTCACTAGATATATGCATTCTAAATTCATAATCTTGAGTTGGGTTCTGGTTTGCACAGTTGGCTATACTAGCATATGTGATGACCCGCTTTTAAGTGTATTTTCGCTGAAATAGTTGTTTTATTTTAATTAATATTTTAGTTATTTATTTTAATTTATTTGCGTTTTTAAATTGTTTTTAATTTAATTGATGTTGTGTTTTATTTCTTTTAGTTGTTTTGTGGGTTTTAATATCTTCGCGGCGGTTTAGTGTTGTTTTTCCCAGACTGAGGATTAGACCTCGTCTTTTCCCTACATCTCTTTCCCTTTTTCCTTTTCTTTTTCCTTTTTCTCGTTTTCCTTCTTTCTTTTTCCTTTCTTTTTCTTTTTCTTTTTTTCTTTCTTTTCTTTTTCCCCTCTTCTTTCCCCCTCGAGCCCCCCCCGGTCTCTCTCTCTCTTCTCTCTCCCTCACGTCGGAAGCTTCTCACCCCCGTTGTACCGCCGTCCGGCCACCGTGCGGCTCACCGCCGGTCCCGTTCGGTTCCCCTCCCTCCGGCGCACCTTCCCACCAATTTCCACCCCCAACTGGCCGGCCGTTTGGCCTGAAAAGCCCTTTGAAGCCCGCACGGGTTTGGCTCCGATCCGCCGCCGTCGCTCCACCTCCGGCCACCATTTCTTCACCACTTCATCACCGGTCCCTTGCCGTCCTAACCCACCTATTTTCGGCCTCCAACGACCACCGAAACAGCTCCTACGAGCTAGCTTTCCTTTTTGGGAAATCCGGTCTCTTTCTGGCGATTCCGCCGCCACCCACGGCCAACCACCACTTCCAATAGCTTCACAACCATCCCTAGACCATTCCCTATCAATCCCAAGCCCTAGTTTGTCCCTGTTCAAAAGTGGATTTTTCACAACCCACGGCCACAGTGAATTTTCACTGTGACGTTGCTTTTTCGCCGCCGTTTGCAACGCCGCGTGTTTTCTAAAATTGCCATATAGCGCTGTAAGTATTTTCCAAACCCTATTTTCAGATTTAAATGTATATTGCTCTTTCAATTAATTAATCTGCTGGTTGGTTGATTCCGGACTGAGTCCGAGGAGTTCGGGGGTCGAATGGATGGAGGACGGAGTTGCTTGTTTTATTGATTTATGTTGATGGATTATTTTTATTGTGCATTGTTATGGCATTGCATGGTGCATGCACGTGTGTTTGTGAAATGGTGTGAAAAGCCTGTGTATTGGCGTAAGTGGTCTTACGGGTGCGTGTGTATCACGATCCCAAGCCGGGATGGGGTATTATCCCGGTGGAGCTCCTCTGGTCACTCGGGAGCGGAATAAACTGAGTGATGTCCCCTGAGTTGTCGCTAGACGACGGGAGTGGGGGCTAGGGGATTGCTTGGCTACGAACGCGCCGGGCGCGGAACCGGGCATCGCTCTACGCACCGACTCCGTGGCCCTTCGCTGGTGAGGGCTAGAGGATGCTTGGCTACGAACGTGCGGGGCACGGAACTGGGCATCGCTCGTTAGGTGTCACATGCGTGGTGGTACTCTACGATGTGGCACTGGAGCCAGGGTGTGCGGATGACCCCTAGGGGAGGTCATGGTGCATACGGTTAATATGGATAATGGTTTGAGACAGATAAAGACCAAATGTGACTTTTGGCGTGTTTTTCGGAAAGGATGTGTTTTTGGGCCAAATGGATTTTTGGCGTGTGTGGAAAATTATGTTTTTGGGTTTTGTGCATCGGGCATGCTTCATGCATTTTGTTTGAGTTCTATATGTTTTTATCTGGTAGTGTTTGGGTTTTACTTACCTGCGGTACCATTTTTGGTTCCGTAGCTTTTGGTGCAGAGTTGGAGGACAAAGAGGAGGAGGCTGAGCCCGAGGATGCGGCTCCGCCGGGTTGCTGATGCTATGCTTTATGTTTGGTTTAAAACTGTATTTGTGTTTTTGTAATATTTTATCTATGTATGTTTTAAACAGCTTGTATTACGTTAAGAAAACAATTCTGGTACTTAGTTATGACTTTCGTTATCCGCTGCGTGTTTCTTCGTGCACATATGTTACTTTTGCACACACTTGGCACCCGTCGATGGGATGGTGACCCGGGTTGTCACCATCCGGACGTCTCGATTTCCCCGTGCTCGGGCGTGGGGATTTGGGGACGTCACAGCATATTTACCCCAAGTCAAAAGTCAAAATATTTATCAAATATTAGTAGAAAGTATAATATACTATAATAGGCCACTAAGTAGAGAAGCATGTTGTAGACTTAAGTTTATTATGTGTTGTTAAAATTGGGAAACATAGTAAAAATCATTACCCAAAGAAAAGATGAATTAATTATAATCTATATTTATATAACCATCACTACTGAGTTTAAAAATGGCCAATAACACCCATTGTTCGTGCACCCAAACCACATTACCACTCATGAGTTGGGATTCCATCAATTGGGTATTTTTAGTCAATCTCGAAGACACAATAAAACCGGACTTGCTAATCCCCATCCTTCAACCTCTGTTTCAATATGAACCGATAGTTGTCCTAAAAACAGATCGTGGTTTTCCTAAGTTATAACATACAATTCATCATGTGTGTAGTTTAAATCAAGACAAACTCTTACATACAAAAAATGAAAAGCAAACATTCAACCAAAATCAGTTCTATTGTACTGAATGACAGAGAATGGATCGAAAAGATAGAGAAACAGAGAGCATACCGCAGGTTGTACGGTCTGGCCATCGGATGGTGCGGCAAATGGTGGGCAACAAATCACTCTTGGTGGTGATCGGCAGGAGAGAAAAAATACCTCTATGGATGTTATATTTAGCGGTTGAATGAGAGAGAGAGAGAGAGAGAGAGAGAGAGAGAGAGAGAGAGAGAGAGAGAGAGAGAGAGAGAGAGAGAGAGAGAGCTAACCACGGAGAGAGAAACACCAAGCTGATTGTGGGGAATTGAAGATGATTTCTGCCCAGCGGAAATAATTTCACGGTGCCGATCGGTGGCTACATAATGGCGCGAGGAGATCACCGAAATAGCTGCAAGAGTGATGGCAAGAAATCCCAGAAAAAGGTCTCGAATGAGGGAAACCCACGAGTTGTGCCTCACCGAAATTCCTAGGGAATGAAAATATATATAGTCTATTTAACATAGCAGCGACATCTCGACGTTAAAAGATTTTCTGAGATGTGTATACACCCCCTGATTTCCCACGATTGAAGTCACTGTCGGCTTATAAAGAAAGCCGTTAATAGTTGCGGCAAATTACTGTCGCCGTTGTATCTCCTTCATAGCTGCGGGTCCCCAAACTGTCGTAGAATGATCCCAACTGCGGCAGTTCAAAATAGCTGCGACCAAATCTTGCTGCAACGCAAGATTTAATAATCGCACTTCAGTAACTCCCCGAGAACTCATCTACACATCACGAAATCTTTGAAACTATCGACAGATTTTTCATCCCCAGTGAAAAAAACGCCACAATTGGACATAATTGTTGTAGTGTGCTCGAGTTGAAGCCATCTCTGAAACTTCCAACACCATTTTGGTAGGATATGTCAGTATATGGTTGCCTCTTCTATTTCATCGAAAGCCTTTGCATGCTTACGTTTTGGGAAGTCGACAGAAAGGGAAACTGGATCGAACCCCAAAACCATTAAGCAACTGTTGTCGAATGCAAATCGCTTAAAAACTTCTTGCAGGTCCACCTCAATCTCTAACTTGGAGATGTGATCGAGAAACGGAATTAAGCCATCCACCACCTTTTCTCGAACAACTTTCTCCACAAACAGCTCAAACTTGCTGTTTTTTACAATGGAATGCATTGTCTTTCTCTGGAAAGTCCACCAATCTGAATCAGAGTTGATAATCCCATCTCCCAAAGGCTCCAAAATCTCTTGAATCTCAGACCCTTTTTCGTAGTTGAAAAAGTTTTTGCTCAGAATGTGGTGGACATTCATGGGATCACTGGTGATAAAGTCCATGCCAGCAAACCAAGGGCCCTTTACCTCGACAGTGCCACCATAATGTTTTAGAACCCGGTCTATGCTCTCGTACATATGAAATGTGTTAATTGGAGGGCCGCCCACGTGGGGCAGACCACTCCCCTGTTCTACCTAATGCATGGCTTTTAAGCCATGCGTTACATGTAAAGGCCAGCCGTCTAGGGGGTTATATATAACGTCCCCCCTCTTGGTTCAAGAAAAAAAAGAACTCAGAAAAAATCTCTCTCTCTCTCTCTCTCTCTCTCTCTCTCTCTCTCTCGTTTTCTCTTAAGATAGTATTTAGGCTGTGGATTATTAAAGCGTTACTCTAGTAGTACGCTTTACCACTAAGTGAAAAAGTTTGTCGATCTGAAGAAACTTGTGGAGCAACTTTATAAGCTGAATTTGAGGTACTTTCCACTGTGCATTCTAACATTGGTACCAGAGCTTTTATAATTGCTTCTAGTTTCTTTTTGGCATATGCATGTAAACTGTGATTGTATTTTTTTTATGTGATTTGCGCACATGTGGTGCTGCATTTTTTTAATAATAAAAAAATTATTAATTTTTTTTTTTGGCCGAACACGCTGCAATGGTGCAGCGCTCACCACCCATACATGGTGGTGCAGCGCGCACCGTAGGGTGCTGCGCAGCAACCCTGCAATGGTGCTGCGCGCACAACGGTGCAGCAAGCACCGGTGGGAGCCCACGGTGCACGGAGCACCGTGGGGGCACCATAGCGGTGCTGCGCACACCAGAGGGGTGCTGCCAGCACCAGAGCAGTGCCGGCTCGGTGCTGCGCGCACCGTGAGGTGCTGCCAGCACCACCTAGGTGATGCGGCAGCACCCAGCTTCCTCTGGAAGCAATTTCTGGCGATCGGAGGCGCCGGTGACGTCCATAAATGGCATCTTTTAAAAAAAAAAAAAAAAATCAGAGTTACTGTTCACGTGAACAGTAACTTGCGGGAGGAAGGAGATGACTTGAGTCATCTACCTTCTGATGGGCCGGGCTGGGCTTGGGCCCTTTGGCCCACTTTGTTTTGGATTTAAGTAGAAAAAAAGGGGCGGCTGGGTTTTTAAGCCCAGTATTTTTTTATTTTTTCTGTAATTTTTTTAATGCCGAAAAAAAAAAAATTTGGCGTGATTTAATATATATTTAGATATATTGTTATATTACATGTGATCTTTTATTTAATTTTGAGATTAAATATGATAACATGTGAATATTTGTTTATTTTCATGCTATATATTTTTTTTCATAATGTTATATTACATGCGATCTTTTATTTAATTTTGATATTAAATATGATAACATGTATGTGTGTATTGAACATGTGGAAATATGATTATTTTATCATCTATGAATGTTAGACTTGAATGTTTAGACATTAGTCTTTATTTCTTTTAAGTGATAAAATAGAAAATCCCACTAAGTAGTCCTAGTTAGAATTGTCAGTGTGAATAATAGGCTGAAAGAATTGCAGTGATCCCAGTAAGAACTGTAAATGCACTGTATAGCCAAAAGACCATAGTGACCCCAGTAAGAACTGTAAATGCACTGATGGAACAAGAAAAATAGACTGTAATGGTCTCATATGAACCATCTTTGTAGACTGGCCCAACAGGTTGCCATGGTCTGGGTAGCTATCCTTGTAGACTGGCCCAAAAGGTTACTGCGGTTTTAGTAGGTTATGTCTTTACATGTCACTAGGCCTAGATAACTACTTAAGATAATGGGAGTATGGTTGAGATTTATGATGATAAATTCTTCCATATTTTTTAAAAATTTGCGCGGGAATTGAGCTAGAAATCTAATAATTGGATATTGTGGCGCAACAGATGATTCTGAAGCCAAGCGATTTTTCGATCTTGCGACATGTCTAAATTATTCTTTTTCTAATTTGAAAGGACGCGACAGATTTCTTAGGTGTGTGAGTAATATCCCTTCTTTGCATATTGTAGTGAAATGACATCTAAGAATATTATTGCCGACTTAAACAAAGGGGAGAAATTAGATGGGGAAAACTATGACATATGGCATCGCAAGATCCAATATGTCTTAGATGAGCAAGAGGTCTTGGAGGCCTTATCTCACACACCTACTATGCCCGGGGAAGGGAACTCGGAACAAAACAAAATAGATCAACAAGCTTATATCCAATGGGCTAAGAAAAATCGGTGCGCACGCATAATTATGTTAAGCAACATGCACAATGATCTAATGTGTGAATTTGAGGTCTATGACACTGCCCAAAGCATGTGGAAGGCTTTGAAATTGAAGTTTGGTGGAACTTCAGCCACTAGGTTGCGTGGATTAACCATGAGCTTCGACTCCTATAAGATGCGCTCTGACCACACGATGAAGCAGCATCTTAGGGCTATATCAACTATGATCCACGAACTTAGATCGGCAGGAAACAACCTGACAGATGAACAACAAGTACAGGCAGTGATAAGATCACTACTGAATTCTTGAGAAAATATGAGCCAGAACCTGACGCATAACAAAAATATCAAAGACTTTGATGATGTCTCACGTCACTTGGAATTGGAAGCTGAGCGCCTAGAGGCTGCTAAGCCCAATCATACGGCCTATGTGGTTAATGCTGGTCCGCGCAAGGCATCAAGGCCTAAGCGCAAGAAGTCCAAGAATGGAGTAGCTGCTGGACATATTAAAAAAGTGTCAGGAACTTCTCAGCGCACCAAGAGGGGCAAGCGCGGGAAAAATAAGTCAAAATTAGAGTGCTTCAACTGCGGAAAGATTGGCCACTTCGCTCGTGACTGCACTGAGCTGAAGAAGATACACTCTGACTTTTCTCGCATTGTTTTTGTAACTAGCCATATGATGGTTGCTGACTCCTATCCTTTGTGGACTGTTGATTTAGGAGCGACCGAGTACATAGCGCGAGATAGAATCGGATTTGTGGAGTATCACCGGATTCCAACGGGGAGCCGTGATATCAAGGTGGGAAATGGAGCTAACGTGGAGGTACTAGGACTTGGTACCTACAAGCTGGACTTGCGGGGTGGCCGCTTTTCCTCCACAATGTGCCATACGCTCCCGAGATCCGACGAAACTTACTTTCAGTTGTTACTCTATTAAAACTTGGTTTTCGGATTGTTTTTGAAAACAATTATGTTTCCTTTTATTTGGGCCATGTGTTTTATGGCAATACTTTTCTTCAAGACGGTTTTATGATATTGGATTTGGTTTATTCTAATATAAATAAATCTATTGCTTTTCTTTCTTCATCTATTAATAATTTGGATTCATACACATGGCATGCTAGGCTTGGCCATATAGGGCAAGATAGAATGACTCGATTAGTTAGAGAAGGCCTGATAGGCAATCTCGCTAAAGTCATCTTGCCCACGTGTGAACATTGTCTAATGGGAAAAGCTAAGAGAAAACCGTTTGGAAAAGCCACTAGGGCATCTTTTCCACTATAATTAATCCACTCAGACATCTGTGGTCCAATGAGTGTGAGGGCAAGACACGGAGGTGTCTACTTCATCACTTTTATAGATGATTTTTCACGTTATTGTCATGTCTACTTAATCTCCCATAAGTCTGAGGCATTGGAATGTTTTAGGCGATATCTAAGAATGGTTGAGAATCAGTTAGATAAGAGTTTAAAAACTCTAAGAACTGACCGAGGACGAGAATATCTCTCTGAGCAATTTAAAAGGCTCTGTGATGAAAAAGGAATAAAAAAACAATTAACGATGCCAAGTACGCCACAACAAAATGGCGTGGCGGAAAGGAGAAATCGAACATTGCTTGAGATGGTTAGGTCAATGATGGCGCAAGCAAACCTACTAATTTCTTTTTGGGGGATGCACTTTTGACTGCTGCCTTCATTCTTAATTGAGTGCCCTTCAAATCAGTAACTTCCACCCCATATGAACTATGGACCGGCGAAAAATCCAATTTGAGTAACTTACGGCCATGGGGTTTAACGAGTTTTGTTCATGATCTTTCTCATAAGTATGAGAAATTAGGCCCTAGAGGGAAGAAGTGTATTTTTATAAGGTATTCAGAACACTCTAAAGGGTATGTGTTAATAGGTGAACAAACTGATGGAAGTGTAACTGAAATTGAATCACGAGATGTGGACTTCATTGAAAATAAATTTCCAAGTAGAGGTGAGGTTGATAGGAGTTTAGAACTTCATGAGATTGTGGAACAAGAGGAAAGTGCTCCAAGAAATTTAGTTGAGAATGAGGAAGAAATTCTTCAAGCTCCTACAAATGATAAAAAGGACTTAAATCCGAGTGGGAGCACACCGCTTGTCAATCAATCACAACAACCTTAGCCGCGTAGAAGCACACGTGAAAGTATTTCCCGTCGTCGTTTTGAGATTGAAGGGGAAGTTTTTATGGTAGCTCCGCATGATGATGATGAGCCTAGGACAATTCATGAGGCTCTCTCATCTTCTACTAAAGATGAGTGGATGAAAGCTCTTAATGATGAAATTGAGTCTATGAAGACTAACCAAGTCTGGGATCTGGTTGATCTACCGACAGGGTGTAAGACTATTGGGAACAAATAGGTTCTAAAAGTCAAACGCAAGTCTGATGGATCAATAGATAAGTACAAAGCTCGCTTAGTAGCGAAAGGATATACCTAGCAGGAGGGTATAGACTATGAGGAAACTTTTTCACCAGTGGTGAGGTTTGCTTCAATTCGCCTGATTCTAACTATAGTAGCAAATATGGATTTGGAACTCTACCAAATGGATGTTAAGACAGCATTTCTCAATGGAGAACTAGATGAGGAGATCTGTATGGATCAACCAATGGGTTTTGTGATCAAAGGTCAAGAGCGCAAAGTGTGCAAGCTCAAACGATCAATATATGGCCTAAAATAATCATCTAGGCAATGGTACCTCAGATTCCATCGAGCCGTTCTTTTAAATGGGTTTACGATGATCACAGAGGACCATTGTGTCTATGTCAAAAGGTCCAATAAGAGTTTCATTATGTTGTCATTATATGTTGACGACATACTACTAGCTGGAAATGATAAAGGGTTAATAGTCGCCACAAAAGAGTGGTTATCCTTCAATTTTGAGATGAAGGATATGGGTGAAGCAGAATACATTCTGGGAGTTAAGATCTACAGAGATCGCTCAAAGAGACTTTTGTGTTTGTCCCAACAGACTTACATAAAGAAAGTCCTCGAGTGTTTCCTAATGAATGAATGTAAACCCATTGACACCCCTGTGACAAAAAGCGAGAACTTATCTAAAGAGTTATGTCCTAAGACTCAAATAGAAAAGGAAAAGATGGCCCGTGTCCCTTATGCTAATGCTGTGGGTAGTCTGATGTATGCAATGATGTGTACTCGGCCTGACATATGCTATGCAGTTGGCTTAGTGAGTAGATTCCAATCTAATCCCGGACTGTCTCACTGGAAAGCAGTCAAGAGGATTATGCGATATCTCAAGGGAACTGCAGACTATGTGCTGTGCTATCAAGGTTCAGATTTGCAGCTAAAAGGTTACAGCGATGCTGACTGGAGCAGTGACCTAGATGAGCGTAAATCAACCACTGAGTATGCCTTTCTGCTCAACAATGGCGCCATTACATGGAGCAGCAAGAAACAAGCCTGTATAGCTTTATCCACCATGGAGGCAGAATACATAACTTGTTCTGCGGCAGTTCAAGAAGCTGTTTGGTTACGGAGATTCCTCAAGCATTTAGAGATTGGCACAGATTCTTCAGATCCAGTGACAATATTCTGCGATAGCACGGCTGCTCTCGCATATGCTAAGGACTCTAAGTACTATGGAAGAACCAAACACATAGATATTAGATATCACTACATAAGAGACATGGTAGCGCAAAAGGAAGTGGTTCTGAAACACCTCTCTACAAGTCGCATGGTTGCTGATCCCTTAACGAAGCCCATAGCAAGAGATGTCTTTGAGGCTCATGTTAGGAATCTAGGACTGCGTAGATTGTAAATGTATTTTGTGTTTCAAATGACATTGAGATGTAACCTTTCCTTTGGGATATTAATACAATATGATTCAGTTATTGTCTTTATCGTATTGTCTTTCTAATTTACACACAAGATATGTCAACAGGCTTAGATCAGCTCACTCACACGAGTGATCACCTCTAGCGCTTGAGAAGCGAGTAGAGATAAGACATTGTGTTCTTACATACTTGTCCAAATGGATAAGTTAGTTGACACAAAAATATGTCGATTTTAGTGGGAGCTAAGATTAGGTCCAATGAGAGGACTATGCATGGGTTACCCCACAACCTATGTAACCTGTGGTTAGTCAGATGTGAGATCCTCTTTGACGCCTTGGAGGCGAGCAAATAGAGGAACTTGGGTTAGACGCTTAAGGAGCGGCTAGACTAAGATTTGTACGGTGTTGATATAGACATATGCTCTTTGAGAAAGAGAAATCCACCGTAGCATGGGTTTCATACTACATGTGCTTATTCGACCAAATGAGGAAGTGAGTAAATTGTTCCTCTCTTTCTCATTGTGTGAGTCTCATTTTTTAAGTGTCCTTTACTTTTGACTATGTCACAAGATGGAGGTTATAATGTCTGCTACTTTGGCATGTTGTCTATGGTCATGATTAATACGGTCTAAAGAGGCATTGCTGGGAAAGCGGTTTGACCAAAATTGAATTATATGAGTGCAAAAAGAAGATTTTTCGATATCGCATCTTCGATAGTGTTTGCTGACGTCAAACTATGACGCTACATACTGGTAGCGACTAAGGTTGTAAATATATTGAAATGATTTAGAAATAGTCAAGCATTGTTCTGAGTTTTTCTGAAACTCAAGAGGGTTTCGAAAATGCTTGAAACTGATGCGATCGAATGAGTCTAGGACATAACCAGACACTTTAGGGATGTTACTATGATAGTCTTATCTGGGAGAGATTTAGTGTATGTACTCCCACCTTTCTATAGATATGCTTGGTGGTCGCAAGGCCTATTTACTTGTATGAATAAGATTGAGAACATTAGAGAGATACTGACCTGGGGTCATGCCCACTGTGTGCGAGTGAGAGATGTTAATTGGAGGGCCGCTCACGTGGGGCAGACCACTCCCCTGTTCTACCTAACGCATGGCTTTAAGCCATGCGCTACATGCGCGCATTACATGCATAGGCTGGCCTTTAAGGCCAGCCGTCTAGGGGGCTATATATAGCCCCCCTCTTGGTTCAAGAAAAAAAAGAACTCAGAAAAAATCTCTCTCTCTCGTTTTCTCTTAAGATAGTATTTAAGCTATGGATTATTAAAGCGTTACTCTAGTAGTACGCTTTACCACTAAGTGAAAAAGTTTGTCGATCTGAAGAAACTTGTGGAGCAACTTTATAAGTTGAATTTGAAGTACTTTCCGCTGTACATTCTAACAAAATGCATTGCGAAGAAGCCCTGGAACCATTCCTAGAACAGGCCAGTTTGTGATCATGGGTGAGCTTTTGTTGCGTACTTTCCAATGACCAAGAAAAAGGAAACAGAGAAGTCCCAAAAGCATTACCGAGTACCCAAGTATTGCCATTGGAGGTGCATGCATGCATGTATGAAGTTGTATGGTGTTGTAAGGTTGACCAGATCGTGGTGGCCGGATGGGTTTTAAAAGCAAGGAAGCCATCAGCCATCAGCCATGCATATAATATTTTTTTAAAAAAATATCCTTGATCTATTTAGGGGAGGCGTGCACACTTTTTTTTTTATATATACGTGACACTGTCAAGTATATATGTTTTGAAACTCCTAGTATTCCTGTAGCGTAACATAATGATCTATCAATTCTTTGAACAAATCAGTTATTCGTCAATCATATAATTATTTAATAATAAAATAATAATATAAAATAAATAAATTATATAATATCAAGATTAGTAACAAAAGAAAACTCTTTATAAAAATAAAATCTTACTGAAAAATTAAATTTAAAAAAATCAATTTTATTATTTAAAAATTAAATTATAAGTAAGTTTTTAATTATAAAATTTTTGCTACTTAATTTTTTTATTTGACTAGCTAAACGATCTGTTACAGTAGCAGTCAAGAAGCCATCTGGCTGCATATGATATGGGTGTGTCGCCTCCCCAGAGTAGACCAAGGATAAGCTTTTCAAGTTTATTACTTGATCTCCCGGAGATATGACCGACAGAATTACAAGTGATCAATTCAATGCCGTGGAGAGTAATTTATCACGTTTGACTTAAACAGAGAGCCTTGTCCTCTCCATACGATTCAAACGTTCTAGATTCATGCATGAAATGGAGTTATGTTATATCGATCGTCTAATTACTACATTAATGATCATGTTTTTAATGCGCATCGATCGTTTGAATTTTTTTCTATAAAGAACAACAATCGGAGGTTATAGCTAAGAATATTAATGAATTAACATGTCATCTCTTTTATTTAATGTCCTCAAGTTCAAGTAAAAATAATAGCGTTACATATATATAGCATTCTTATCCTATCATTACACGTTTATTTCACTGTATAAATTGTAGAACTTTTATTACTTTTGGATCATCTTTTTTTTTTTTTTAAGTAAAATTCAAAAAGTGACATGATTGCTCATTAACATCTGATGATTATATATAATAGAAATAAAAATAAAATGAGAATGTGATATATAAAAATTTTTATTTTCATTTTTATAGAAAGAAAAAAAAAAACAAAAAACAA